>NC_056743.1:51268323-51396610 GCF_019279795.1 Protopterus annectens | reverse complement strand
GTATGTATACATAACAAAAACAAAAACCACACCGGTACTATGGAAACTAGACCCAGCTATCACAATGGATAAAAAATAAATGCAAATAACAAACACCACCATGGGCTGGGTCTGACGGCTGATAAATTGTAGACTCCTCGAGCACTGAAATGCAGGAAATCAGTTCAAAACAGTTCAAAACACGATCACCAACTGTAGTATAAAATCCAAGCAGTTTATTGGTATAAAACTGTTAGCACTTTCACCCTTAGGCTTCTTCAGACAGTTACAAAAGAAAAGCATGCCTATTCCAATTTAAATACTGGAGCACTGTTGGTGATAGGTTAAACCCAAGCACATGTCAAACACTAATTACTATACATCTAAAAGACTGCTCAATATACAAATAAAGACACAGTACTTCAAATTCAACAAGGCTAACAAGCGCTAAATATTAAACAAAAAATAAAAAATCAAAACATCTAAGAACTGTCACATAGACAGCATTTGTATATATATCATCATCAAAAACATCATCAAAAACATTATGGTCTAAAACATCTCCTTTTCCTTAACACAGGGGTTATATTGACCTTGTCATTGAGTCCTGGGAACTTATCTGCCCTACATCTGATGATCCATTGCATCTCTCTCTCTAAGGTATGATTGATAATGTCCCCCCCTCTCTTACTAAGACGTACTACCTCTATAACACAAAATGAGAAAGTATGTTGTGGGCTAGTGACTATAACATGTCTGGCTAAGGCATTCGTGGTGTTAGCTGTCCTAATCTGATATATATGTTCCCTCACCCGCTCCCTCAAAGTCCTATTGGTTTTACCTATATAGAACGAGGTGCAGGCGGAGCACCAGCCAAATAGACTACATTCAATCTAAGCAATTGGTACCTGTAGAGAACTTAAACTCATAATTAGTAACAGGATGGATGAATGAAACCCTAGTATCTATAAACCCACACTGGTTACAACTACCACATGGGTGTGTATTCAATGTTGATCCATTCATACGCCCTAAAACTGGTGAAACAGGCCTATGACATAGCATGCTGTTGAGGGTGGGGTTAGTCTTATAGCTGATGGGAGGTGTCAAGCCCACGATTCGCTTGACCACAGAGTCCAGAGGCGAGATCTCCCGTCTATCTTCCATAAACCTCCTAATAGACCTAGCATCCTTAGTATAAAAAAGGGGGGCTCTAACGATACCTTGTGGGAGCCCGTTACCTATAGATTCAGCATCATCGGCTACCCCTAGATCTGAAAAATAGGGTCTGGCCACAGTACTACGTGAACGAATCCACCTCTGTTTTCATCCTACTGAAAGTACCTGAGTCATAACCTCGGGACAGGAACATCTCTCCCATTCTCTTTAACTCTCGAGTAACCCATATCAGAGGGATTCAACCTTGAAGCCCTCATGATTTGTCCTTTCATGACATTTTCAAATACATAGGTAGGATGCATACTACTCCTATGAAGGAGTGCATTCCGATAGCATGGTTTCCTATGTATAGAAGTATTGATCAGTCCACCTGGCAGTCTACAAATATCCACATCTAAAAAAGAGATCGCATCCTCTGAATAACCAAGTGTAAACTTCAAAAATCCAGTAGAGTGGTTAACATTATGAACAAACACCAACAGTTCCTCTAGAGAACCACCCCAAATGAGGAAGAGGTCATCTACAAACCTCCTATAAAACTTCACATGGTCTCTAAAACCACTAGAACCAAACAAATACTGATCCTCCCACTCTGCCATAACTATGTTGGCATAGCTATTGGCACATGAAGTGCCCATAGCTACGCCATCATTCTGCAGGTACATATCCTCACCAAACATAAACACATTATTGGTGAGTACAGTTTCCAAAAACAAAGATAGTAGGTCTATAAACCTGTTCGTGTAACTAGAGTTCTTGTGTAAGTGGTTAAGATAGAACTGGACCCCTGCCTCATTGGGTGTAACGGTAAACAAACTCACCACATCGAGCGTTACCATTAGAAACTTATTATTAAGTTCCACATCCTTCATAAATTCATGCAAATCTATCAGAAACTGTTTGCTATCTTTAAGAATATGGACACACTTGTCTACCAGTGGTCTAGAGTAGTATTCTATGTAAATGGACATCGGTTCGGTTAACCATCCCTGCCCTGAGACAATAGGTCTCATTGGAGGTGGATCCATAGACTTATGTACCTTGGGTAGCCCTTGTATTATAGGTATACGTGGATTCTTCACCTTCAAATAATTATAAAGTTCATCTGTGATGTCATAGTTCAAAACCATGTCATCCAGCATCCCATAAACTGTGAACACCTTCTCTGTCACCAACATCATATCAACCTTCGTATAAAATGAATCTGTGGTCAATAGTGTTTGCATACAATACACGTATGCCTCTGTATCCATCAATACAATAGGACCACCCTTATCTGCCGGTCTAATAACAATTTCAGGGTCATGCTTTAAATTCTCTAGGGCTTGTCGCTGCTTCATACTCAAATTAGACGAATACCTACAGTGTCTGTTAGTAGTAAAGTACTGATAAATATCATTCTCAACCAGACGTGAGTAGGTGTCTAACAAAGGGTGTAACTGTGGTTGATACACACTATTCTCTTTAAATCTCACTTCTCTCACCTCCTCATGGGTTGATTGGAAATCTACTTTAAGTTGTACATTCCTTACAAAAGTTTTCAAATCTACTATTGATTCAACTAAATCACCACATTTGGTGGGTGTAAAATTGAGGCCCCTATTCAGTACCTCATACTCAAACTGTGTTAACACTCTACTGGCTAAGTTAATTACTAGCGTGCTGTGTTCTTTTCCCACATCTTTTTTAATGTGGGACCCAGTAGTTTCCTCCTGCTGTGACATATTTGTTTTCTATGTCACTACTTTTGCCAGCTGTGGGCATTATGAGCCTAAGTGTAATCCTTGCTGTTATCGCAGACTTGTAATAAAACTGTGGTTATGGCATCCAGTCCAGTTTGTACTCCTTTTATTAGTGAAGTCAGGGAAAGCAGCAGGCTCAGATGAGGTCTCAGCAGATATGATAAAGATGCTGGGAGAGAGATGGGGATAAATGGCTCCTGGGGGTACTCATAACAGTGTGGGGAGATAGAGATATGTATCCCAGATGACTGGAGAAATAAGCATACTCATGTCAGTGACAAGAACAAAGGGGACATTCACAACTCTGGGCAGTGCAGAGGTATCAGACTCCTATCACATTACAAAGGGAACATTCACAACTCTGGACAGTGCAGAGGTATCAGACTCCTATCACATTACAAAGGGAACATTCACAACTCTGGGCAGTGCAGAGGTATCAGACTCCTATCACATTACAAAGGGAACATTCACAACTCTGGGCAGTGCAGAGGTATCAGACTCCTATCACATTACAAAGGATACATTCACAACTCTGGGCAGTGCAGAGGTATCAGACTCCTATCACATTACAAAGGGAACATTCACAACTCTGGGCAGTGCAGAGGTATCAGACTCCTATCACATTACAAAGGAAGCAGTCACAACTCTGGGCAGTGCAGAGGTATCAGACTCCTATCACATTACAAAGGGAACATTCACAACTCTGGGCAGTGCAGAGGTATCAGACTCCTATCACATTACAAAGGGAACATTCACAACTCTGGGCAGTGCAGAGGTATCAGACTCCTATCACATTACAAAGGGAACATTCACAACTCTGGGCAGTGCAGAGGTATCAGACTCCTATCACATTGCATGGAAGTCCTAGAGAGAGTGTTTGATATGAGCAGTTTAGATTCAGGTCAGGATGCATGCAGCAGAGCTAACCTGATGTTTGCAGTGAGACAGATAGTTTAAGCTAGAGATGAGAAGAGAGTCCAACAGGGCATTCCTAGACTTGGAGAAAGCATATGACAAGGTCCCAAGAAAGCTGATTTGGGCAGTACTGTGGTGTTTCAAAATCTCAGAAACATTGCTAGCATTAGTACAGCCTGTCTACAAGGACCCAATGACTCCAAGTACGAACAGTGTTCAGTTTCATAGAAGGGTTCCCAGTGTGAGTGGGGTGTACATCGGGTTCAGGTCTGAACCCACTGCTGTTCATACTGGTGATAAGACTACATTAGCAAACAGGTTAGAGGGGACAGATAAGCAAAGTTGCTGGATGCAGACGATGTGGCATTACAGGCAGACTCTGAGCAAGAACTTCAGCAAAGGTTTTGGGAATGGAATACATGAACTGAAGGCACATGGGATGAAACCAAGTACAGATAGACAGTGGTGATGGCAGCAAATTGGGGGAAGTCAGAAGAAGCTAAGAATTGAAGTAGAAGGGATGGTAGTGGAACAGATTAATAGCATCGGATATCTGAGAGGTGTGGTTGAAGGGAAGTCTGAATAATGAGGCGAACGTTAGAATCAGGGGGGCTGCACCCAACTTGCATAGAGTGTCAGGTGTAGTGTATGACAGAAGAATGCCAAAGAAACTGAAAAGTAAGGTGTACAAAACAGTGGTGTGACCAGTAGTACTGTATGGTACAGAAACCTGGGCAGGAAACGCAGAACAGATGAAGAAGCTGGCAGTGATAGAAATGAAGTGTCTGAGATAGGTGGTAGGATGCACACTGTGGGACAGACAAATAAATTATGACATCAGAACAGAAGCCAAAGAGCTCTAAATGCAGATAAGATCAAAGAAAACAAATTGCGGTGGTTCAAAAATGTGTAGAAAAGCAGAAGACAGTCTGGTGAAGAAGATTTGGGACAAACAGGAAGAAGGTAAGAGGGAACCAGGGCATCCAGCAAAGCAGTGGATGGATTGTGTGAGAAAAGATCTGCGACAGTCAGTCATTAATGTTGAAGATGGTAGGAGTGTAGCGTTGATCTGAGAGAGATGGTGGCACACTACAGTCAGGCAGTAATGTTGAAGATGGTGGGAGTGTAGCATTGATCTGAGAGAGATGGCGACACACTACAGTCAGGCATTAATGTTGAAGATGGTAGGAGTGTAGCGTTGATCTGAGAGAGATGGTGACACACTACAGTCAGGCATTAATGTTGAAGATGGTGTTGATCTGAGAGAGATGGTGACACACTACAGTCAGGCATTAACGTTGAAGATGGTGGGAGTGTAGCGTTGATCTGAGAGAGATGGTGACACACTACAGTCAGGCATTAATGTTGAAGATGGTAGGAGTGTAGCGTTGATCTGAGAGAGATGGTGGCACACTACAGTCAGGCAGTAATGTTGAAGATGGTGGGAGTGTAGCGTTGATCTGAGAGAGATGGTGACACACTACAGTCAGGCATTAATGTTGAAGATGGTAGGAGTGTAGCGTTGATCTGAGAGAGATGGTGACACACTACAGTCAGGCATTAATGTTGAAGATGGTGGGAGTGTAGCGTTGATCTGAGAGAGATGGTGACACACTACAGTCAGGCATTAATGTTGAAGATGGTAGGAGTGTAGCATTGATTTGAGAGAGATGGTGACACACTACACCCTGTCCCCATGTAGAAAATTGCGAAAAAAAGGGGGTGATGATGATTAGTTGATAGTTTGGTATGTGATGCAAGTAGCCAGACCTTTTATATCATAGACTCACTCACTTCAGGAATATACTTGTTACTTCCCATGTGATTGTCTGGTTTTGCTTAAATGCTAGTTGTGTACTTCATTTCAGCAGGTATTTTGCCACAATTTTGGAATCATTTGCGTTGTATAATAATTCCTATTAATAGTTGTAATCCTATGTATTTTGAAACATGGCCCTCTGTCTCTTGTATCTAGACACTGAGGGATCAGTTAAAGGTTTAAGTCTTTTTCTTAAAGCAGAATTGTTCACTGCCTTGTAAGCTAAACATAACTCACTTCCCACATGTCTGTGTCAGTATGCAAAGCAGAATTGTTCACTGCTTTGTAAACTAAACATAACTCACTTCCCACGTCTGTGTCCGTATGCAAGTTAAGATACTTTAGTCTGTCTGTATAAATCTGACCTTTGATCTCATTAATTCTCATTGAATATCATCTTTTGTACTCTAATATTTCTTTTTTCCTTAGCAGAGTGAACACATACTCAAGTTGTATTCATTGATGGGTATTTCCTTTGAAAAATGTTAGCTTTTGAGAGAAGCTGGCTCTCTCGATACAATGTTGTTTTAAATAAGGCCTTTCGGTCTTAATGCTTTTGCTTTTATCTCTAGAACATGTTTATAGTCAATGTTAGTGTCACATTTAGCACCATAGACTGGTTTCCTTACTTTTAATAGGATTGAACTTTAATCCTAAACCTTTGGCCCTAATTCTGCAAACTAGTTAAGTACTTAACTAATTTTTCAATGACTGTGAGTCTGTTATCTGTACCCTTCTCTTAGTCATCAGTATATTTCGCTCTTCATAGATTTGTAGCTGTTGGCAGGGTTGAGAACACCAAGAAGCCATTGGCAATTGGAGTTGCCTTTACTGTCTTTTGCACTCATCGTTGGCATTCTGAGCCAAGTCCAGTCATCGCTCTAGACGACAGATCATCTGTTCACTGTACAAAGCTGATCTGGCAGCACCCAAGCCAAATCACTTGCCAAGTTGCTAGTCTATGCCTGACATATCCATCAGTTTTTGCCGCACTTTTATTTCCCTCAGTGCCCATATTTTATTGATACTGTATGTACGTAATTTTAACTCTGGTACTTTGACTCATTGCTCACCCTAGAGATCTGATGCTGTCCGTGTCATTATACATCATGGATGGGTCTTGGATCTGACCTCTGATCTGAGCCAGCAACTGAAGGATAGATCCAGAGCTCAAGCTCCCCCCCTTCCCATAATTCTCTTCTGATCTATAACCCTCAGATCTCATTTGCCACTGAAAGCATAGGGCATGATCCAAGCTGGCGCTTACTCATGTGGTAGATAAGTAGCTATTTTTCTTCCTTTCTTCCTTTTTGGAGTGAGTGAAAGTGTTCCTTTTCCTCTTATCTTAGTTTTTCCTTTCCTCCCTTAGCTATGTAGGATGACTTTTTCTCTCTCTTTACCTTCGGGTTTTTCTTCCTGCCCTTTTTCCCCTTCTGTTTCCAAAAAAAAACCCCCTTTTCTCTTTGTTTCTCGTGTGTGTGTGTGTGTGTGTGTGTGTGTGTGTGTGTGTGTGTGTGTGTGTTGGGAGATGTCTGAAAAACCTTTGGGTTTTAAAAGGTGCTCCTCGTGCAGTCAGAAGATGCCTCATTCTAGGAGAGCCTCACCTGGAGGTTGTATGTGACATTTGTGCTCCATTCAACCCCAGGGCTCTCATGGAGTATAGAAAAAAGTTGTCAATGAGGGGGTTAGCTAAGGACAGTCCACTGGCTTCGGACTCTCCCTCGAATGTTGCTGAGGACCCTAGGAAGAGACCCCCATCCCCCAAAGGGTCTCCTCCTGCTTTAAAAAAGCCAAGGCTCTCAGTTCACAGATCCTTGGATCTGAGCCCATCCTTCTTGGCTTTGGGTCCAGGCTATTCCACTCTGAGAGCCTCGTATCAATCTCTCTGATCAGAGGCCTTGATGTCTTGGAGGCCTTTGGATCTGACTTAGTGCAAGTCTTCTCCGGACCCGACCCATTTGTTGGAGACATCTGGTACACCTGTTAAAGCAGGGCTTCAGATCCAATTGTTCTCTCGGATCTGATAGAAATTGACAGTACCCCCTCAAGAGATCAAATCTGGTGCATCGGAGTTGGTCCCCCTCCTGGTATTGACAGGATCTCCGGCAAAGTTGGGGCATTCTTCTGCATCTTCCAGACGTTTTCTACCCACAGATATGGATAGGATAATGAGGAGTTTCCTCAAGGCCCAAATCAAGTTGAGCTTTTTGCCATGCCCAGCTCAGTTGCGTAGGGGACCTTCTCCATCCAAAGGACTTCACTCACTCTTCTGAACCAACTGGGTTTGGAGTGCCAGGATCAGAGCATTCCTTGTGAGAGGCTAACGGTGTCTGCCATCCCTCCCTTCTCAACACCATCAGGATCACTGTCAGGTTCTGTTCCAATGCCCACGGAACATGTTGCACCTCGGGCATGTGAGGTCCGTGATGATTCCCTGGGGGTGGGATTGGTCCTGGAATTTACAGACTGTTCCGTTCCCTTGGGGGCTTCGGCAATGGACAGCTCAGGGCCATTATCATCTGGGGGCTTTGGTGCTGCATCAAGGTCCCTCCTCCATTCCTGGACGGCTGTGGAAGAGGACCAGGTGAGCCTTGTCTAGTCTGTCGACCTTCTTGCGTGATAGAGAGCACCTTCGCCAGCTTGGCAGTCTCCGCTTCTTCACCTCTATGTCCTCCGTAGCCCCTCTTGGCTTTGGGTGGCAAGGCCTCATCATCCTTCCAGGGTCAGCCCTCCTGCGAGTGCCTTCAGACAGGGATTGCCCCACTTATGGTCCTGGTCTCTTCCAAGTCCTCTCCAGAGCCCATCGTGGAGGAACCCCCTTGGAAGAGAACGTGCAAGACGGAAGCACGTGGACTCTCCTATAGAGTCCCTCACCAAGGACACAGATTTTGAGGAGGGAGACAGGTCCCCCAGACTTCTGTCTGAGGAAGTGTCCTTTGGGGACATCCTAAAAATTCTCTAGCTAAGAGGTGGTTGGTCACCCCCCCCCCCATCTTCAGAGAAATCCGTGTTCTTGAAGACCTTCAGAATGGGCCCATCTTCTACTTGGGTATCTCACCCATGCTCACAAGCTTGTGGATCTCATTGCCGGCAGGGCTTGGAAGGAGGCAGATACAGTGGAACCGGTACCCAAAAAGGCAGACAAATTTGTCAGCCCTCAAAGATGAGGCTTTTTGGAGTAAGGGTGCCCCCATTGATGCCATCATGGTGGCCGCCACTACAAAGAACGAGCTAGCTGAGCAGTGCTTCTCATTCCATCCCTTGAATAGAGACTCTCTGGTGATTGACTGTTTTGGAAAGCATGTATTTGCTTTAGCTACATTTGGACTGAGGGAACCAACTGTATGTATCAGAACTCACCACTTCCCTTACAGAGTTGCTGCCTCAGGAGGGTCTTAAGCTAGTCTCTCCTAAGTTGTCCACATTGACTTCCCTGGCTAATGCTTCGATGAGGTTGATCTCCAAAGCAGTGAAGGCCACCTCTCAAGCAGCTGGCACAGGAATTTCCATTAGATGGCATGCTTGGCTTCACCTTTGAGTCTTTACCAACACCCCTTTGATGGTTCGACCTTGTTCGGATCTTCCATCAAGGGAACACTGACCCACAGCGAGCAGGAGGGTAAGACTCTGTCCGTGGTGGAAATTAAGTTTTCTGCACCCCAACAATCTTTCTAAAACTCAAAGAAGTAATAATAAACTGTGGTCTTGCAGGACTCACTTCTCCTTCCAAGATGCTGCCCAACAATCCTTTTCTGTGAGCTGGGGTAGTGGATTCATTGGCAGATGCCACCTCAGAGGTAGAGGGAGTCTGCAGAATCGGGGCTCCCAGGAACCCTTCTCGGAGAAGCCCATTCAGTGTTCCTGAAGTGCTGCCTGACTGTCCTGCCCTGGAGGCAGTCGCGGGAGGATTCTTCCTTCATCCACTAGCCTAGACAAATATCTCCTCAGATCAGTGGGTGTTAGATTATTTTTAGGGGTTACTTCATTCTCTTTTTTTAGCCGCCCCCCCCAGTTTCAAAATCTCTCCCGGATATTCCACCCTGCCAATGGAAGTTGACCCATCTAGAGGTTCAAGACCTTCTTCTTAAAAGAGCCATCCAAGAGGTCCCAACAGGATAATGAGGGTCTGGAACTTGCTCTCACTTCTTCTTTTTGGTGCCAAAAATGACCAGGGACCTGCATCCAGTTTTGGACCTTAGTGAACTGAATGTCTCAGTCCAGAAGTCCAAGCTCCAGATGGCCACTGTTCATTCTATTCTGCCTCTCTTGCGCAAGGATGATTTGATGTGCTCAGTGGATCTCAAGGATGTGTACTATCATATCAAGATCGACAGATGCTCTAGGAGACACGTGCATTTTTGGTTAGGGGCTGTTAACTACCAGTTCAGAGTGCAGCCCCTTGACTCACCACAGCCCCACAGGGTGTTTTCCAAATGTATGGCAGTGGTGGCAGTAAACCTCTGGCTGCAAGGCTTCCAGGTTTTTCTGTACCTGGATGATTGGTTCCTCACGGCCCCCATGAGGCATCAACTGTCAATGGCCACCAGTTGTACCCTCAACCTCTTTCAGGATTTTGGCATCACTGTCAACCTACCCAAATCCAGTCTTTCGCCATGCCAGAACCTAGATTTTATCGGAGTTCAACTGGACACAGTGTCTGAGACTGCAGCACTACCCCTACGCAGAGTTCAACTTGTTTGAGATCAGGTCTCTCGCTTGCTGGTTGTAGAAAGCTAGCAGCCCATCTAATTCTACAAGCATTAGGTTTGATGGCGGTTGCCACCCAGCTAGTGCCACTCACCAAGTATCACATGCAGCTTCTGCAGTGGACCCTGGCTCAGGTTCATCCCGTGTCCATGCCCATCAGGATGACTCGTGTGCAGAAATCACCTGGCTTGGTGGGTTCAGTCTCAGGACCCAACTCTAGGCAGATCCTTTTGTCTTCCCCTGCCCAAGGCTATGGTGGCCATGGATGCCTCCCTGTTGTGGTGGGGGGGGACATGTTTGGGCAGGACAATTCAAGGCACATGGTCCCCCACAGAGACTAAGTTGCACATAAATGTCCTGGAGATGAGAGCAGTCTTTCTAACTTTGCAAGCCTTTCAGGAGTGTCTCCCTCTCTGGACTATAGCAATTCAAATGGACAACATGGCAGTTGTCTGGTACATCAACAAGCGAGGGGGTCACATTCTTATCCCCTGTGCAGAGAGGCCATGACAGTGTGGGAAAAATAGATGTCTTCTAGGTGCTTTCTTCTTGCAACTCACATTCCCATCAGTTCCAACATGCTGGCCAATAAACTCAGCAGGTCTATCTTGAGTCCTTATGAGTGGCCCTTGAATCCATCAGTGGCACGTCAGATATTTGACCACTGGGATAAACCATGCTGCAATCTTTTGCCTATTTTACTTCCTTCTGTGCCCATCCTTTATTGATACTGTATGTATGTAATTGTAACTCTGGTGTTTGACTCGTTCATCCTAGAGTTCTGGTATGTAAACCCTTTGTACAAATTAATTTCTTTGGCCCCCTTATAAGTACTCTATGTTTCACAAAGCACTAAATATCATAAAGTCAAAGTTTACCTCACCGTCTGTTGCCAGACTGATAGCACTAGGAATATTGAGGCAATGCAAGAGCTGCCTCATATTCACTGATAACTGTTTCATTCTGTAAATGCTTCCATATGTGAGAGATGGAGTACCTACTGACCTTGAGATCTAACCTCTCTTCAAAGACTGTAGACTTCAGCTAGCACGTTGTCAGTCATGACACTCACCCAGGATGTTGTCAGTCATGACACTCGCCCAGCACGTTGTCAGTCATGACACTCGCCCAGCACGTTGTCAGTCATGACACTCACCCAGGATGTCAGTCATGACACTCGCCCAGCACGTTGTCAGTCATGACACTCACCCAGGATGTCAGTCATGACACTCGCCCAGCACGTTGTCAGTCATGACACTCACCCAGCACGTTGTCAGTCATGACACTCACCTTGCACAGCCATGCCCATCATAGCCTAGAGCTAAGGCACTTAAAAAAAATCCCTGCCTAAACCATAAAAGGCCTCTTGCTCAAATGTTTGGTAAGCAGGGTACTTGGTGTCTGCAAAAGAGCTTACACAGACAGTACAGAGAACACAACGAGAAAAAAGGGTCACTCAACTGGCAACACAAAGTGCTTAAGAGAGCAAGGCCAAAATAGTAGACAGATGCAGCACTCACAAGGCTGAACAAGGACAACTGTGATGGTTAGCTGCCTCTCACGGGCAAGGATCCACAGTATCACTAGGCCCTCACGTCTCTTCACCATAAGAACACACATGATGTGGTCGTGCATATTGTAGTGAATGACTTGACACATACTGGTTTCCTACTGGTGCTCTGGTCTCCTCCCACACTCCAAAGACATACAGCAGGTGGATTGAACACTTTAAATTGGCCCTAGGAGTAAGAGTGTGTGCGCGAGTGTGTGATACGGATGAACTAGTGCGGCAGGGCTAGCCTCCCGGTGGCGTAAATCTTGGCTTGAGATGATTGTCACTGTTGAAGTGACAACCCAACCCCATTTGCAAAAAGTGGAAAGAGGGGTTGAGGATGGATGGATACCTGCTTGGATCATATGAAGAGGGACATGATGGAGGTTTCATAATATGCATCTAAAATTGGTGTGAAACTAGAATTGAGTAGCATCTTACCACTGCAAAGAATGATCCCATTCTAAGTGGAATCAGTATGTATCAGCCTGGGAGAAGATAATCGAAAACTCTACCTGCTTTGCTAGGGTAGGTAGCACTGCTCAGTACTAGAAGCCTAAACGAGAACTTGCACTCCTTATTGGCATTCGTAACTTGTGAAAATATAGATGTCTGCATAGTTACTGAAATACGGTTTCAGAAAATGGTAGAACCACACAGTGAAGGCTTTCATGTCCTTTCACTCTTTCAGGACCAACATGGAAAGTGGTGGTGGTGTTGGAGTGGGTGTGTCTCCATGCTTAAGAAGCCACCTACCCTTCAGACTCGTAAGCCAGAAAAATGACCATGAACTCCTCCATATCTTTTACATGGTAAATAGAACTCCATACCATATCATAGCCAACTGCTGTACCCCCTCAATGAGGTAAATGTAAACAAACTGGCATCCCTTCCTATCAATCCTAACAATATTCTCCTTGGACACTTCAACTACCCCTTAAATAACTGGGAAACCTACTGCACCTTAAATAAATATGCACAAAAATTATGGATTTCATTAATGCCAGCTGCCTAGACCATCTGGTTCAAGTCACAGCTGTTGGACCTGGTTCTCACCAGTATAGTCACCCTATTCTTAATACGTACAGTTACCAAGTCAGTGGTCAAATCTGACCACCATTTGGTAACACCTGATATTAAAGTGACTTCACCTTCATGATCCCATCTTGCAAGCTGCCACATTTGTGAATATTTTCTATGCCCACCTTAAAGCTTGCTTTGAAGCATCTGTCTCCATAAGTCATAAAATGTTGTTGTTGTGTCTTTCGGCTTTTCCTGGTTAGGGGTTGCCACAGCAGAACTCCGGTCCTTTAATGATTGGTAGTTGATTTTTACATGCCGAGTTACCAGCCCTGACACTCAACCTTCAACGCAGGTACGCCCATTCACGCATGTCTCCACGCAGAAGATGCTCTAGTTGAGAATCGAACCAGACAGCGTCTTACTGTGAGGCGACAACGCTACTGCAGCACCACCACCGCGAGTCATTCTAGCTGAGAATCGAACCGGACAGCGTCTTACTGTGAGGCGACAACGCTACCGCACTACCACCACTGCGAGTCATAAAATACAATGCCAAATTCAGACATAAGCTCTATGGTGGAACCCTAGTTTAAGCAAACTGTACAATAAGGAGATGAAATGCATAGCTCATAGAAGCAAACTTAAAACCTCATCATCTAGAGATGAACTCAGAAAGATCAATAAAAAACTAGTGAACAAAATCAAATCATTTAAAAATAAGTATAACTTGAAAACTGCTACCTCGACTAAGGACAGCCACAAACACTTCTTCAGTTATGTCAGAAACTTTAGCAGTAATGTCCATCAATGCTCAAAGCTAATACATAGCAGCAGTACTTACTTGTCACCTGTGGATGTAGCCAGCATAGTAGTAGAAAATTTCAGCTCTAACTTTACTTCCTATCTCCCCATAACTTTCTCCAGCTTATGGGCACACCCACACCACCCCCTCTTATCAATTCTGAGCAAGTCCTGAATACTATCTCCAAGGCCAAAACAGTGGCTCCGTGAATCCTGATAATGTGCCAAGCTGCTTTCTTGTCAGTACCAAACACTATTTGATTCATTGCTCAGCCTTACCACTGGATTTATGCCAGAGGAATAGAGAACTGCTGTAGTCATCCACCCCACAAAGGGGAAATCCTCTATGGATTCAGGAAGCTGGAGATCTGTAAGCCTCACCAGACTCATCTGTAAAACAATAGAGTGCATCATTGTGGAACTTGATAACAAGGGCATAGGCCTGTCTACAAGCCGTAGAACCAAGACGTTTTGGGTTTGTTAAAGGCAGATCCTACTTTCCAAACCTAGTGGACTTGTTTGAGCAAGTCACTGATGCATTAAACTTATTCAGATTGGTTCACACTGCCAGTATTGATCTGTCCAAGGCTTTTAATACCATCCCACATTCTGACTTTATCGAAATGATTATCAAACTAAGTGTAAACGCCTGTCTTGCCCACCAGATAGCAATCTAATAACCCAGTCTATTAATGTGGGAGACACCTTATCTTTGAAAACTGTAGTTAGCAGTGGTCTCTCTCAGGGATTGGTTCTATCACTTCTGTTTGGTATTTACTTCCCCAATGTCAAGTCTGATATCAAAGGCCTGTGGCTGACCAAATTTGCAGATAACTCGCCTGACTTCCAAATTCTTCAGGAGGGACTAACATGCACCAGTAAGTTGTACCCGGACCATGACCTAAAAATGAATACCACAAAATACAGAATTGTGTCTTCTGCCAAAGCTGGGCACCCATGCACTTACTATATGGTTGACATATCTTTCAAAGTTGACTCAGTCATTAGAGACTTGACCACTTTCACTGACAATGAAGTATCCTTTGATCACCATATATCCACTGTTAGGAAATACTGACCAGCAGGAGTATTTCGTCCATATGTAAGGAAGGTATCACCCCCCTCTACCCCTCCTTCATTAGGCCCATAGCAGAGTATAATGTCCCCTTTGGTATGTACTTGTCTAAGCAAGTGACTCAACTTGAGAGTCTGCAGTGTTTCCTCACAAATATAATCAAAGATATGACTTCCCTGAGCTACCCAGACCACCTTAAAGTACCATCTCTCCTGTTTTCTACATGCTCTTAAAATATGATCTCTGTCTACCAAATAGAGCCTAGAAGGATCCACTCCTATGTGATGCCCTGCACATCAGCCAAATGGTTAAGATCCCAAACATCTGCTAAAGAGACCTTAACTTCCACCAAAACGTAAACGGAACTTGCTGCTGGTACATCACTACAAACTGTTAAGATCCCAAACATCTGCTAAAGAGACCTTAACTTCCACCAAAACACAAATGGAACTTGCTGCTGATACATCACTACAAACTGTTAAGATCCCAAACATCTGCTAAAGAGATCTTAACTTCCACCAAAACATAAACAGAACTTGCTGGTGATACATCAGTGTATCCCAGGGAATCCCTCTTTTATAGAATAGACTTCCTTTAGATGTGAAGCAAAGTAGCTCCTGACCCTTTCTAAGCATAACCTGGACAAAATAGATGGGCAATCGTAAATGTACCCTGGGTCTGGCCCCTCAAGACCACATTGTGTAACTAGCTATAAATTAGTCACCCCAATGGGTGTCTGTAATTTGGGATATTGCATTCTAATGGTCCTCGTGGTACAAGTATGTATGATCATAATAAATTGCAAAATTATCTAGACATTTTTTTAAGGTGGGCCACCAAAAATAGGATGCATTTTAATGCTAAAAAATGCAGTGTGGCGCATTTTGGTCCTGGAAGTAACCATTATTTGCATGTTCTGAATAATGAAAACTTTGACCTCTGTACGTTATCTAGGATATATGGTAAGTGATGCTTTGGGTTTTGATGATCATATCAAGACAGTGGAAAGGAATTGTTATGAACTTTTAAAAGACGTCTGGAGGAGTGTCAGTAGTAGGGAGAAAGAAGACTTGATTCTGCTTTTTATCTCTATGGTATGGCATATTATGGAATACTGTGGGCCTTTTGTTTGTTACAAGGCTTGCCAAATAAATAGAATTGAGAGAATTCAGAAGATGGTTAGTAGGCAAGTGAATGGATTGAAAATCCTTAGTTATAAAGAGAGATTGCAGAATCTTTCCTTGTAGTCAGTTGGTTATAGGCTTTTGAATGGTGACTTGATTTTTGTGTATAAATCACTAAGAAATGAGGCATTAGCAGTCTCTTTTGCCACTACATTTCTAGGGCATAGCATCAGTACTGGGATTCGGAATAACAATCTGTACGCGAGACTTGGCAGATCTTAAAACATCAGTTAAGAGTAGATATTTTACCACAGAGCCAGGAGCACTATGGGCCTGTCTGCTTAAATATATAAGGAAAGTTAGCAGTGTCAGACTTTTTAAGTTACTAATAGATAAATGGTACAGAAAGTTTATTTATATTCTTGTTTTAGCTATTGGCAAACTCTTAAATGGCTTCTAGGAGCCCTGAGTTTGAATTTCTTTTACAATGAACATTGGATAAATAGCCTAGTATTAACCTATGAACTTATTCAGTTACATTTCATCTGACCGTAGGTACTTACTAAGCTCTTAATCTGTGAAGATTTTAAACAAATTAGCCTTACATTCCCTTGGTGGTTTTAGCCCTTATATTTTGTATTAGTATAATCCAGAGATGGGCCAAACAAGGATTTGCTGGCACATTTATATGTTTGCCCTGCCCAGGAGGACAGGAGTGCTGAGCTGGGGGTGAATTTGTGGTTAACAAACTATTCATCCAAAGTATGTTTGAACAGAGTAAGAGAAATACTGAGCTTTATGTGGAGTGGAAGACATTTCAGAGAATAGAGCTCCATAGAAGCTCTATTCTCTGTGATACATACATATCCCTTCAGTATGTTAATTTATTTTCTATTTATTTTGCAAAAGAAATCAAGATCCCTTGAATGGGTGTTTAGAATGCCTTGTTAGGCGGATATAAAAGGGTCTGGTCAAGCTCTATAAGCAAGGCACAGGTCACCTGAAAGTAGCCTGCATGGTACTAAGCAGAGGGAAAAGACGGGGTGCATAGTTTTTATGATTTAGGTTCTTGATTTTTTTGTGAGAATGTGTTCTGGGTGTAGGAATATACCAAGAGGGACATTGTACTAATTTCATTAGAAAATAATCTACATGCACCTCAAACTACAGGCAGATGCCTTTGACAGATACCCTACATTTATTTTTTACTATCTTGCTGGCTGCCCACGGTTGACAACTGGCTACTCCCAAAACGTGTCCTCTTTCACCAGATGTGCTAGACCCGCCCTCCCCTCCCTGAGCGTACTCCCAGCTCTCAGTTGTACATATTGCATTCTCTGTTCATGAAGGCCTGTTTTCATTGTTGCACATTAATCCATTGTTCTTGTTCTTTCCTTTAATGTTAGCATAGTTATTCCATTTTGTCATCATTCTCGCTCTGTCTCACTTCATACCTCTCCCAACATGCTCAAGTATGTATTCCCAGCTTTCTACCTGCTGCTATAGCTCACATCATAGTGTACCACAATTCCCATACCTCTGTCTATTACCCCTACTTGTTGTCATGGAATTCCCATCGCTAACAATCTCATACCTAAGTTTTCTGTCTCCACCAGTCTTTTTAACATAATATTCCTGTATTTCTACAAGCTGGAACTCCTTACATTCCACTACCAATACAGCCATATATCAAAACTAAATTAAATTCAAAATACTGCCCTGGAATACATCACAGTCCTCTTTTTTGCAGTACTGTAATGTGCACACCCTAACCCAATACCCTCATTTCAGACAACCTCACATCACCATTTCCCTACTAACATCTTCAAAACATCCATCTCGGTATCAATTTTTCACATAAATATTGACAGTTTAATTTATTTTTTATTTATTTCTTGCATTTGTTGACCGGGAAAGTCCACTGGGCCTAGAAGAGCACATTTTAAGTGAAGACCCGGGGAGAAAAGCTCCACAAAATTAAAATTAACATACAAAATGTATACAAAAGATTTAAATACAATATTGATACATAGAAATTACGATACAAGGTTGCAAATTAAAACACAAGTTTGACAGTGATATTGTTTCGTTAATTACAAACAAAGGTCTTAATCTATGATAAAGAAAGAAAGAGATAGGCTAGTACATAGGATGATGTCATATGGGAAGTTACAATCACATGGGAGAAAGTGAATAGTACAAATAGCAAAGTGTATGAAATGTCAGCTGTGAACAGGAAAGAAGGATGTAGAATATCTGAGTTAAAAACGTGAGGATAGGTATGTTAATGTGTAAGGTTCAAGCTGAAGAGTATGCATAAAGGGTGTAAAGCAGGTGCACAGAATGAGTGAGAGGTGAATAGGAAGTGACAGACAGAGACAGGAAGCAGGTGACACAGAGACAGGAAGGTACAGAGAAGAATAGTGGTAAGTTTTTAAAGATTGATAGGTGTAGAGTAGGTAACAGAAAAAAATAGGAAGCAGGTGACAGGAAGGTAGAGAAGAGCAGTGGTACATTTCTAAAGATAAAGATTTGTATTCCTGAGTGGAAAATCAGGTGTTGAGATTTTTGGGTGGGGTACAGGAACAAAGCCACTGAGAGAAAATTGTAATTTAAGTGATTTTTTTTTTTAAGGAGGCAGGATTACTGATTGCTCTGAATGATGGAGGAAGATTATTCCATAGCTTGGAGAAAGCATAGGAGTACAGCATTTGGCCAGCTGAGAGTTTGGTTTTCTCAATAGATAACAACATTTTGTTTATGGATCTGCGGTGGCGATTGGGGTGGTACATGGTCAGTATGGATGAGAGAGATGGGCAGCTTTCAGGTTGGAAGATTATTTTGTGGGCTGTAGTTAATTGAAAGCGAGTATGATGGGGAGATTCTAGCCAATTTAGTTGATGAAATGGGAGCAGTGGTAGGTGGAGTATTTAGCGTTTGTAATTTGTTGAAATGAGGAGCAGTGGTGGGGTGAGTATTTAACGTTTGTAGTTTGTTGAAATGAGGAGCAGTGGTGGGGTGAGTATTTAGCGTTTGTAGTTTGTTGAAATGAGGAGCAGTGGTGGGTGAGTATTTAGCGTTTATAGTTTGTTGAAATGAGGAGCAGTGGTGGGGTGAGTATTTAGCGTTTGTAGTTTGTTAAAATGAGGACCAGTGGTGGATTGAGTATTTAGCATTTGTAGTTTGTTGAAATGAGGAGCAGTGGTAGGTTGAGTATTTAGCGTTTGTAGTTTGTTGAAATGAGGAGCAGTGGTGGGGTGAGTAATGTTTGTAGTTTGTTGAAATGAGGAGCAGTGGTGGGGTGAGTATTTAGCATTTAGTTTGTTGAAATGAGGAGCAGTGGTGGGTTGAATATTTAACGTTTGTAGTTTGTTGAAATGAGGAGCAGTGGTGGGGTGAGTTTTTAGCGTTTGTAGTTTGTTGAAATGAGGAGCAGTGGTGGGGTGAGTATTTAGCATTTGTAGTTTGTTGAAATGAGTAGCAGTGGTGGGGTGAGTATTTAACGTTTGTAGTTTGTTGAAATGAGGAGCAGTGGTGGGTTGAGTATTTAGCGTTTGTAATTTGTTGAAATGAGGAGCAGTGGTGGGGTGAGTATTTAGAGTTTGTAGTTTGTTGAAATGAGGAGCAGTGGTGGGTTGAGTATTTAGCGTTTGTAATTTGTTGAAATGAGGAGCAGTGGTGGGGTGAGTATTTAACGTTTGTAGTTTGTTGAAATGAGGAGCAGTGGTGGGGTGAGTATTTAGCGTTTGTAGTTTGTTGAAATGAGGAGCAGTGGTGGGGTGAGTATTTAGCGTTTGTAGTTTGTTGAAATAAGGAGCAGTGGTGGGGTGAGTATTTAGCGTTTGTAGTTTGTTGAAATGAGGAGCAGTGGTGGGGTGAGTATTTAGCGTTTGTAGTTTGTTGAAATGAGGAGCAGTGGTGGGGTGAGTATTTAGCATTTGTAGTTTGTTGAAATGAGGAGCAGTGGTGGGGTGAGTATTTAGCGTTTGTAGTTTGTTGAAATGAGGAGCAGTGGTGGGGTGAGTATTTAGCGTTTGTAGTTTGTTGAAATGAGGAGCAGTGGTGGGGTGAGTATTTAGCGTTTGTAGTTTGTTGAAATGAGGAGCAGTTGTGGGGTGAGTATTTAGCATTTGTAGTTTGTTGAAATGAGGAGCAGTGGTGGGGTGAGTATTTAGCCTTTGTAGTTTGATGAAATGAGGAGCAGTGGTGGGTTGAGTGTTTAGCGTTTATAGTTTGATGAAATGAGGAGCAGTGGTGGGGTAAGTATTTAGCGTTTGTAGTTTGTTGAAACGAGGAGCAGTGGTGGGTTGAGTATTTAGCGTTTGTAGTTTGTTGAAATGAGGAGCAGTGGTGGGGTGAGTATTTAGCGTTTGTAGTTTGTTGAAATGAGGAGCAGTGGTGGGTTGAATATTTAGCGTTTGTAGTTTGTCATTAATAAAATTGCTGACCTCCAAGCCTGGACATCACTAAGTAAACTAGACATTCTTGCCGTAACTGAAACTTTATTAAAATCCCATATTAAAAATGAAGATTTTCCTCCCCCAGGCAATAATGTTATCAGGGCTGACAGAAGACATAAAAAGATGGTGGAGTTGCTGTCCTTTTTCCAAATAATTTAAATTCTTATTATATCCCCAACAAGTCATAACAGATATTCTTCGTGTTTCACTGTTGCAGTCATCACACTTGGGTTATCCTGCCAGGGTTAGCCCTCAGTCAGCCCGAATACCAAAGGCTTAGTATTTCTGCGTCGGTTGCAGTCACTCCAGGACTGTCGTCAGTGGTAAAAAATCAGGCAGCCGATGCCATTACATCAGTCTTTCTTGCCGAGGAGCCCAAAGCAGAAGCAGTTTGCATGAGTGCCGGTTAGCCGGTACCTGAGTTTTCATTTCTGAATTGAAGTGGAAGTCTTTTAAAGCTAAGTACCCCGTTGGGGATCCTTTTTTCTTGCTCTAACCGATGTCAGAAAAAGTAAACAATTGTTTTGCCTGTGGAAGGCAAATACCACACCGAGACTTCCATTCTTACTGTGTCACCTGTTTACGCCCAGACTACGATGTCCCTCGCTGTCGCTTTTGTGCCAGAACTATACGTTGTCGGGCCCTTATTGTAGCTAGATATTTTCTCTCTCAGACCTCGATCTCCGATATGACTTCAGTAAGCCATCCGACTTACCAATCTTCTGAAAAAATGTAAGGATAAAGACAGAGACAGTCCGCACAGGTCCAAAACTGCCAACGACGCTTCCGCTAAGCTAGTCGTCAGTTTTCCGGTCCTCAGTGAGGCACTTTTGCAGCCCCTGATGCCCACTTCTGTAGATTCGCAGGCTGCTACCAAGACCCTTTCGGAGTCCGGTATGCTGTAAGACTCTTCTTCAATTAAGGATCCTGTGGATGTCTCTACCTTGGATGGGTCCGGAGCTGCTGAGCAGGCACCAGCTTCCGAGGAAGTTCTTTGCACTACCATTACTCGACACAAACCGATGACTTCTGTCGCATCTTCAGTTCTTTCTAAAACTGCTGAGTTTCTAAGGCCCAGGGTGCGAACTACTCCCAAAAACCTGACGACCCAAGCTCAAGCAACCTTCTTTCATACCTCAATCTCAAATGCTTAAAATGGCGGAAGACCTTATTATGCTTATTAGAGGAAGCCAGGCTACCTCTTCCAAAAGAAAGAGACTTGTCCCCAGTGGTTTTATCTGAACAGGAGTCCGATGACTCTGATGCTTCTGAATATGAAGACATGCAACCCCTCTCTGCTTATGAGGATTCTGATGCAGAGGAATCCATTCCTTCTGCCTCTTTACCAGAGGATTTTTCATTTGGTGAAACCCTATATACCTTAAGGGAGCATTTCTAATGGGAATGTCAGGACTATCCTCAATCAAAAAAGAGACTCAGGGAATTCTTAGATTTACCACAGCACAGACCTTTAGCCATTCCTCCTGTCCTGGATGTTGTGGATGATGTTTTTATGGAATCCAGTTTGACTCCCGACACCCTTCCACCTGCTCCCAGGAAACCTGACAGGTACTACAGAGTCCCTGACTCTCACAAATTCCTTTTCAGAAATCCTACTGCTGACCCAGAGATCATCTCCCAAGGACCTAAAGGAATTAAAGCAACCTCAGCTAAAAATCCCACCCCCTCAGACAGGGATTCCCGAGCTTTAGACAGATGGGGTAAAAAAGTATACACCTCTGCAATTCTTGCTATTAGAGCACTAACTTGTCAGTTCCACATGCTGAAAATATCAGCAGCATACCATGGAACTACTCAAACAAAAAATATCTTCCTTTCCTGCTTGTGCAGAAAATAAAGAATTACAAGAGCTTATGCATTCTGCAACCCAAGTCAATAAGCACACCTTGCAATGTGGCTTTGATGCCCTAGAAGCATCTTGCAGGGCAGCAGTCACTGGTTCTGTCCTTAGAAGGCATGCTTGGCTTAGGGAACAGACCTTGCCAGACCATGTCAAATCAAAATTATTGGATGCACCATTGAACAAAGTCAATTTGTTTGGCACCAGGGTAGAAGAGGTCTTAAAAATGATGGAAGAAAAAGCTAAATCTATGCAGACAGTTAAAGACTTTTTACAGGTCCAGCCTCTGAGTTTCAGTAGGCATTGCCCCTCCAAGCACTGGTCCTTTCCTGCCACCTCCAGGCCAGCTCAGCCAAGACCCAGGGGAAGCAGACCGCCCAGACAGCAGTCCCAGGGAATGCAGACTTCTAAGCAGTGGAGGTCCTCCTCTTCAAAAACAGGGAGTGCTAAGCCACCCTCTTATGCTAAGAACTCACAATGACTTCACACCTCCACCCCTTACCTCTGCCCACCTACTTGTGCCCCTAGGAGGAAAACTCTCCATCCATGCATGCCCTGACAGCTTTCAGGCCCTTACTCTCCTCTACTGATCAAAACAGACGACAACACAGTCATGTGGTATATCAAGAAGCATGGAGCGACTCACTCTTATCCTCTCTGCAGGCTTGCCATGACCCTTTAGTCTTGCTAGCACAATTCCTGCCAGGCTCCCTAAACTCTCTGGCAGACAACTTGAGCAGAAACCTGCTAGACCCACATGAGTGGCAGCTAGACCACAGAACCTTCACCCTTGTAACCTAGAAATGGGGCACCCCGAGGGTGGACCTCTTTGCCTACCACTCCAGTCATCAGCTCAGCAAATTCTGCACCAGGGAACCTCACAGCAATGCCTGGAAAATGGATGCTCTATCCTTCCAATGGGTAAACCTCTCAGTCTGTGCATTTCCCCCTCTACCACTCATTTCAAGGGTACTGCTCAAAATAAGGGAGGAAAAACCCAGGGAAATCCTGATTGCCCCAGACTGTCCACGCCAGCGCTGGTACCTACTGCTGTGCAGCCTGTTACCCCTGCCACCGTGGCACCTACCTCATATCCCAACACTCCTGACCCAGAAGGATGGAGAATTCACGCATCTCCAATTGCAGACGCTCAACCTGGCAGCCTGGCTTATTCCCCGACCTCTCCTCAAGTTGCCAGCCTAAGTAAACAAGTCCTAGATTTTATATGTGAAGACAGACGCCACAGCACTAGAAAATACTATGCTGACAAGTGGAAAAGGTTTTACACCTGGATACAGGCTAAGGGAGCTGAAACAGCACAGCACTCCCTACCTCTCATCCTGGATTACATAGCAGACCTACTGCACAAGGGTCTATCCTTCTCTTCTTTTAAAATGCACACCTCTGCCATCTCTGCTCATTACAGCACAGAGCCACCTCTCTTCTCACACCCTCTCATCAAACAGTTCCTAAGAGGGGTTAACAACTTAAAGCCACTCAGGAGAGCTCCTACCCCAGCTTGGGACCTTAACTTTGTGTTGGAAAAGCTCATCCTACCCCCCTTTGAACCTGTAGCTTCAGCAGAGTTAAAATTCCTCTCTTGGAAAACAGCCTTGCTTCTGGACATCACTTCCGCTAGAAGAGTTTCAGAGCTACAAGCACTCATGGCTGTAAGAGCCCTTCATCATTTTCCATGCTGACAGGGTCTCACTCAGGACTAACCCATCCTTCATTCCAAAAGTGGTGTCCACTGTGGCTCTAAATCAATCCATTCATTTGCCCACCTTTTTCCCTAATCCACAGAACAAAGGGGAAAAGGATTCTGCACTCTCTAGATGTGCACAGACAGCTTAGTCTCTATCTGGATAAAACTAAGTCTTTTAGAAAAACTGACCAATTGCTAGTCACCTTCGCAGCAGGGGCAGAGGGCAAGGCCATGTCCAAACAAACAATATCCAAATGGATAGCACACTGCATCCATTTCTGCTACAAACAGCATGGGAAACCGCTCCCAAAGGGGGTCAGAATGCATTTCACCAGGGCAACCTCCACCTGTGCGGCTTTTCTGGAGGCTGCAACATGGACTTCTGTTCATACCTTCACTAAGCATTACCACCTGCCTATCTTCTCCAAATCCAGGGCATCCTAGCCAGCCCCCAGTCTTCTTGACTGCCTCCTCCCTTTTCCTCAGCTTTGGGAATCAACCCAAGTGTGATGAGTGCAACAGTGAAACACAAAGAACAGATGTGTACACTTACCATAAATGTAGATGTTAGAGTGTATTCACTGTTGCAGTCCTGGTTTCCCACCCTCCATCCCCCTTGTCTCTCTCTCTTCCTTACTCCTTACAGGGATTTTTGGTATTTACTTTCTACTGGTGGTGGTGTTCCACCATAACCTAGCTCCCTATTTGGGGGCTCCTGACAGTTGGGGCAAGAAAAACTGATGTAATGGCGTCGGCTGCCTGATTTTATACCACTGATGACCTGACGTCAGTCCTGGAGCGACAGCAACCGACACAGAAATACTAAGCCTGTGGTATTCAGGCCTACTTAGAGCTACCCCTGGCAGGATAACCCAAGTATGATGACTGCAATGGTGAATACACTCGAACATCTACATTTATGGTAAGTGTATACAACTGTACTTTTTATAGTGCATTAGTGTTAATTACAGTTATAAAAGCATCTGCATTATTGCCGTTTATATTCTCCAATATTTCAACCACAGAAGACATTCTGTCCTGGACACATTCACATATTAACTTGAAACTAGGGTTGCCACCTTTTCAAATGCCCAAAGTGGGACAATTTTTGTACAAACGTTAGATTTTGCAAGGCAAAACATGCCAATAGCCAGTACAAAGGACAGAACTTCACTTTTTTGCCTAAATAAACACTTATTCTTGTAGCATTTTAAATGCTTATTCTGTTTCTTATAATATTTAGGTGTTTCAGAAACAGAATAACTGTTTTATGCAGCTATTATATTAAATATAGGAAATATGTTTGTCCTAATATCTCAGGACATTTGCCATTTTTTCAATTTTTATGCAGGACACAACTGCCCAAAGAGGGACTGTCCCTCGCAAAGTGGGACAGGTGGTAACCCTACTTGAAACTTGACATTTTAGGAGATCTTAACATTGACTGGAATCAAACAGCCTTTAAACTCCCATGTCTCATTAATTACCTTAAACCTTCACACAGAATATTACATCCATGACTACATATAAGTCTAGGCACACAATCTATACTGGATTGGTCACATACCTCAGAACCCAACATGATTAGCCCAGGCACTCCTGCTGATACCCGAAGTGTTACCTTCCAGTGTATGCCATTAGACAGATTTTTCACACTCCCAATACCCAGTGCTTTAATCTGTCTCATAACCTATCATCATTTAACAAGGAAACTTTTATCTCAACCTTGAATCTGTGTAACTGGCGTCCTTTAAAAACTTTACCAATTGATGAAACCATTACACATTTTAATTCTACCTTTGTAAATATCCTAAACAGGCTAGACCTCACTAAAAAGGGGTTAAAATTACCTTGACCTATGGTTAACAAAAAGTACCAAACAGTTAATGTTAGAGAGACATTGCCTGGAAAATATGGTACCACCAAGAAACCAACACAAGCTTCCAAAATTTTAAACTACCTAGAAACCTTGCTAGCTAAACTTCATGTTTTCAAAGCAAGCCTTATTGTTACTAAATACTACAAATGACTCCTCAATACAATCCAGAACTCTTCTTGGAACATCTAAACAATCTTCTTTATCCTGGCAGATTATCCCAACTCATCTCCTTGCCCAGTGAATTAGCTGTAACTACTGAGTCTAAATGTAATAACCATGTCATTCAGACTGTCACGTCTCTTCTGAACAATACCACTGAACTCAATACATCTAATATGCCAGCACCCAAAACCATGAACACTAATTTCATTGTCTCTTTAAACACTGTCCCTATCTCCACAATGAGAAAATAACTTTTGAAATTTAAAACTCCACCACTTACTTTTGTCAGGTAAGCAGCATATGCTGTGACCTCATCAATGTCTGTACTTATAAATAGGCCTTTCAAAGAATCCTGTGTTCACGTTATTTGGAAGAAATATTTATTTATTTTTATTTATTTTACATTTGTTGTCCGGGCTGGTCTAACTGGATATATGTCCATTTTCAGTAGAGGCCCGGGGAGAAAAGCACCAACATAGGAAAATAATATAGCATACACTATATGCAATATAACAGATGTTACATTACATTCTTATAAAATAGACAATACAAAAATTGTGTTGAGTTTCCTGGAAAAAAAAAAAAAACATTGGATAGCATATAATAAAATGATAAAGAATACCAAGAATTTTTATCTTAAATTAGAGACATGGTTACAGGCATACAATCTTTTATTTATACACAGTACATATTCAGTAGAGGCCTGGGGAGAAAAAGCTCCAATATAGGCAATAGTATCTTAGAATACATTATTTATATTGGACAATATGCGGTGAGTTCTTTTAGAGAAGTAAGTCATGAAACCGTGCAGAGAGGAAGTCTCTTTAATGCTAGGAAGTGGTCAGTATTCTAGTTGCAATTGATAGGCATGATAAAACAACAGAGCAGAGAGGTAAAGGGAGTGGGAGATAGGGGAGTGGGAGATAGGGAGATAGACTTTAGTCAGGGTTAGAGCAGGGACATAGCCAGTGTGTTTTGAGATATTCTTTAAGATGTTTTTTGAAGAGTAGTGTGGAAGAAAGTGATGATAATTCTTTAGGAAGCTGGTTCCAGGTTTTTCCCACTGTGTTGGAGGATAGTGAGTCCCCATCCTTGTTGTTAGATTTTGTAGTAGAGACTAGAAGTTTATTAGCAGAGCGTAGTGTTGCCAGATTATTATATGGGGTAACCATACTAGTGAGGATAGGAGTCTTGTTAGGGTGGTAGAGAATCTTTTGGGTAATAGTCAGTTGTTGAGAAAGTAGTTGATTCTGTAGTTCTAACCATCCTAGCTTTTTAAGGTTGTGACAGTGATGGGTTCTAAAAGGGGAGCCAGTGGCAAACCTGGCAATGTTATTATAGCTGGTTGCAAGTTTGCTAAGGTTGTTTTTAGATAGGTTAGTATAAATGGCAGAGGCATAAAACAGGGTAGAGATAAGGTGAGTTTGGGCAATGGTAGTTCTGGCTTGTGGTGTGAGAAAGGGTTTGATTCTATAAAGGGATCCTAGTTTTCGGTTGACTGATTTTATAGTAGTATTAATATGATCATCATAGCTAAGGCTGTGGTCTGTTGTAATAACTAAGAGTCGGGTTATAGTGTCTGGAGATATGGTAGCCATTGTTAGAAGTCACTGTGAAGTGACAATGGTGAGACCTTTGGTTAGGAGTAAAGAGTAATAATTTAGTTTTTTTGGAGTTAAGGAGGAGGCAATGACTCGTGAACCAATTTTCAACAGTATGAAATAGTTTGGGTGAGGGTCTGGAGTGAGGGAACAGAGTTGGCAGAGCATATTAAAGTTGAATCATCTGCATATTGTATGCAGGTGGCTTGTGGAATTTTAGAGTTAAGATCATTAATAAAGATTGAAAAGAGAGAGGGCCTAATATGGAGCCTTTCGGGCAGTCCAGTGTTAACAGGGAGGGGTGTGGATAAATTATTATCCCAGAGAACAGCTTGATGTCTGTTATCTAAGTATGATTTAAACCAAAGTATTGCATGTGGGTCAAGAGATAGGGATTTTAGTATATCTATAAGTAGGAGATGGTTAGCCATGTCGAAGGCTTTTGCCAGGTCAATAAATAGTGCAGATGAAAGAGAGTTATTACAATGTTTGTTAATACAGTCAGAAAAGGATAGTAAGGCAGTGGTTGTACTATGGTGAGGTCTAAAGCCATGCTGACAGTTATCAAGTAAGTTATTAGAGAGAAGGTGGGTGAGTAGCTGTCGATGGATACATTTTTCCATTATTTTTGCTATTGGAGAGAGTAAGGCTATTGGTCAGAAGTTGAAATCTCTGTAGAGGAACCACCCTTGTGCAGAAGGATGATGTGTGAAACTTTCCACATGGTGGGGATTGTTCCTTCAGCAATTGATCTATTAATAAGGATGGATATAGGATAGGCAATGGCTTTAGATGCAATTTGTAGGTATTCACCTGGTAGATGGTCAGCTGAAGGGGTACAAGGTTTGAGTTTTTGCAGGAGGGAGCAGATGAGGGATGTTGGTACTGGTTCCAAATGAAATGAAGGAGCTGGGCTATTTATACTTATTGATAGGTTAGTGCCAACAGGGGGTAGTGTATTTGCTAGAGTTTGAATAGCTTCAGTGAAGTAGTTGTTAAAGGCATCAGCAATGTGCATAGGGTTATCCTGGGTTATACCTGACGGGGTGAGAGTTTTGGAGTTCCCTGGATGAAGCAGTTTGTTAATACCTGACCAGAAGTTTTGTGGTTTATGTTGGTGGGTTTGTTGTAGGTGAAGGTAGTAGTTTTTTTTTGTCTAGCAGAATTTATTTTTTAGTGGTATTTCTTAGCTGCTTAAAGTAAAGACGGTCTGCTGGGTTTTTTGAAGCTCTCCATTTGGCCCATATTTTATTACGTAAGAGAATCTTTTGTCTAGTTTCTTTGGTGAGCCATGGAGCAGTTTTGGTTCGTATTCTGGTAGAGCGAGAGGGGACATGGCAATCAAGGATGTGTAGGAATTTTGTATTGAAGTAAGATACTGCTTCTGGTAGAGCGAGAGGGGACATGGCAGTCAAGGATGTGTAGGAATTTTGTATTGAAGTAAGATACTGCTTCTGGTGGAGCGAGAGGGGACATGGCAATCATGGATGTGTAGGGATTTTGTATTGAAGTAAGATACTGCTTCTGGTAGAGCGAGAGGGGACATGGCAATCATGGATGTGTAGGGATTTTGTATTGAAGTAAGATACTGCTTCTGGTGGAGCGAGAGGGGACATGGCAATCATGGATGTGTAGGAATTTTGTGTTGACGTAAGGTACTGCTTCTGGTAGAGCGAGAGGGGACATGGCAGTCAAGGATGTGTAGGAATTTTGTGTTGACGTAAGATACTGCTTCTGGTAGAGCAAGAGGGGACATGGCAGTCAAGGATGTGTAGGAATTTTGTATTGAAGTAAGACACTGCTTCTGGTAGAGCGAGAGGGGGCATGGCAATCGTGGATTTGTAGGAATTTTGTATTGAAGTAAGACACTGCTTCTGGTAGAGCGAGAGGGGACATGGCAATCGAGGATGTGTAGGAATTTTGTGTTGACGTAAGATACTGCTTCTGGTAGAGCGAGAGGGGACATGGCAGTCAAGGATGTGTAGGAATTTTGTGTTGACGTAAGATACTGCTTCTGGTAGAGCGAGAGGGGACATGGCAGTCAAGGATGTGTAGGAATTTTGTATTGAAGTAAGACACTGCTTCTGGTAGAGCGAGAGGGGGCATGGCAATCGAGGATTTGTAGGAATTTTGTATTGAAGTAAGACACTGCTTCTGGTAGAGCGAGAGGGGACATGGCAATCGAGGATGTGTAGGAATTTTGTGTTGATGTAAGATACTGCTTCTGGTAGAGCGAGAGGGGACATGGCAGTCAAGGATGTGTAGGAATTTTGTATTGAAGTAAGACACTGCTTCTGGTAGAGCGAGAGGGGGCATGGCAATCGAGGATTTGTAGGAATTTTGTATTGAAGTAAGACACTGCTTCTGGTAGAGCGAGAGGGGACATGGCAATCGAGGATGTGTAGGAATTTTGTGTTGACGTAAGATACTGCTTCTGGTAGAGCGAGAGGGGACATGGCAATCAAGGATGTGTAGGAATTTTGTGTTGACGTAAGATACTGCTTCTGGTAGAGCGAGAGGGGACATGGCAATCATGGATGTGTAGGAATTTTGTGTTGACGTAAGATACTGCTTCTGGTAAAGCGAGAGGGGACATGGCAATCATGGATGTGTAGGAATTTTGTGTTGACGTAAGGTACTGCTTCTGGTAGAGCGAGAGGGGACATGGCAATCATGGATGTGTAGGAATTTTGTGTTGACGTAAGATACTGCTTCTGGTAGAGCGAGAGGGGACATGGCAATCATGGATGTGTAGGAATTTTGTGTTGACGTAAGGTACTGCTTCTGGTAGAGCGAGAGGGGACATGGCAATCATGGATGTGTAGGAATTTTGTGTTGACGTAAGATACTGCTTCTGGTAGAGCGAGAGGGGACATGGCAATCAAGGATGTGTAGGAATTTTGTGTTGACGTAAGATACTGCTTCTGGTAGAGCGAGAGGGGACATGGCAATCATGGATGTGTAGGGATTTTGTATTGAAGTAAGATACTGCTTCTGGTAGAGCGAGAGGGGACATGGCAATCATGGATGTGTAGGAATTTTGTGTTGACGTAAGATACTGCTTCTGGTAGAGCGAGAGGGGACATGGCAATCATGGATGTGTAGGGATTTTGTATTGAAGTAAGATACTGCTTCTGGTAGAGCGAGAGGGGACATGGCAATCATGGATGTGTAGGGATTTTGTATTGAAGTAAGATACTGCTTCTGGTAGAGCGAGAGGGGACATGGCAATCATGGATGTGTAGGAATTTTGTATTGAAGTAAGATACTGCTTCTGGTAGAGCGAGAGGGGGCATGGCAATCGAGGGTTTGTAGGGATTTTGTATTGAAGTAAGATACTGCTTCTTCTAGCTGAAGATGAATTGGTGACTAGTGACATGCATTAAGTTAATTTAGGAAGTTTTCTTGATTAAAGTGTTTTTTTGAGCATGATGTTTTGAAAATATTTGGAATTGGGACTATGGAATTTTTGTTTAACTATAAATGTAAGAGAGTGGTCACTAATGTCATCTGGAAGGGTACCTGGTATATAAGTATTGGGGTGACTGTTTATAAGGATCCAGTCCAGGGTGCCTTCTTTATTACGTGGTTTACGGATTCTAGTAGGGGTGGTTATAATTTGGGAAAAGCCATATAGATTGATGTGGGAGGTAGGATTGGGTGAGCTACAAGTAGCCCAGTCTATATTAAAGTCACCTAGTACTATGGTTTCCTGAGGTAGGTGAGTGGAGAGGTAACTGAGGATATTTTCTAGAGTGTTAATGTTATTTCCAGGGGGCAGATAGGAGCAAATTATGTAAATAGGTTTGCAGTTGTTGATATGTAGTTTGACACTAAGGGTTTCTGCATTTGTATTTGAGGGTAGGTATGCATTAAAGGTTGTAAGTTGGAGTTCAGATTTGTAGAGGATGGTTACTCCTCCACACTTTTTGGTTATCTGATCACATCTCAGAATGTTATATCCAGATGGGGTAATTTTGTGGTCATAAGTAGTAGGCTTTAGCCAAGTTTCTGTAATGCAGAGGATGTCAACTGAGTGTATTTCTAAGAGTGCATGAAGGTGGGTGATTTTATTGTTAATACTACGGATGTTAAGATGGCCTATCAAGAGGGAGTTGGAGGGTCTTGTATGGGTATTGAGATGTGGGTTCTGTGGTACCTTGCTGAATTTATCTGTAAGGCCAGGGTTTGGATGAATGTCACCATCTAATAGGGGGTGTTGTTGAGGTTTTTGTATAATCCTTGTGATTTTATAGTAGTTATTAGTTTTTTTGCCTTGGACATAGATGATGTGGGTGGATCCATGAAATCTTGGAAGTATGTAGGTGGAAGTAGAGGTTATGTTTATATGGTTGAGCGTGTTTACTTGAGAAACTGATTGTGTTTGCTGGTGGGTGAGGTGAAGTTTACTAAGTGAAGAATGTTCATAGATGGTTAGAGTGTAGGGAATAGATAGTGATAGTAGGATAAGTGTTGTGAGTAGAAGGTGAGTGTATCTGTTCATAAAGGTGAAACTTATTTTGCACTAATTTACCATCTGATTGCCATTCTCCCTCCTCCATCCAAAATTTTAGAAAAGTGTACTCATTCTCAACTCCAGCCATACCTACTTAACTGTAATGTATTATCTGCCAAACAATATTGTTTCAGGCCCTACCACGGTGCCACCACTGCTCTACTTAGCTTTCTAAGCACAGTAAACCTCTATACAAATGCAAATAAGATCATCTCTGCTATATTTATGGACCTACCCAAAGCTTTAGATCACATATGTCATCAAATACACCTTCATAACTTGACCAGCCTTGGACTGTTAACAACTATTAACTGGTTCCACAAGTACCTGTCCAGCAGATCGCAATCTGTAAAATGGCAATCGTTTTTTCACTTACCTGGTGAGGCAGGGGGGCGAGACCCACCTGGGCTCTCACATCTGGCTCCAAGTGCCTGGGCATCCGGGTGCAACCTGCTCCGGGGACAGTGTCAGGTGGGGAGTTTGACTGGGGTGGTACATCTGTCAGAGTAATGCAGGTGTCCTAAGGCAAGCTTCAGGGAGGACAGAAACCTCTTGTGGAGCAGAGGGGCAAAAGTTGATCTTGTTTTTCACTATGAATAGAGACCATGAAAGCGGGGCCTCATGATCCTTCTGGCTTTTTGGGTTTTAAGCAGGAGGTGTCAGAAGGGTTGCCAGAGGAAAAACTGGCTTGTGGTGGCCAAGTGTTCTTGGTGACGTCACTTTTTGATCCTTCGATGTTTGCTCTTCCTATCATTGTGAAGCATAATTCACCAAGACCAGTTCTCCCGCTACTCACCTGTCTCAGGTGACCCAAACAATACATTTTAGGACCTTTTTTATTCACCATATTTATTAATGACCTTCAGTCTACAAACAAACTTGCTAATATACAGGTGCCAGAGCCATGGCCTAAAGTTAAATGCCAAAAAATGCATAGTCATACCCTTCGGGAAAAACAGGGTTACCCCTCGCTACCAAATAGGTGGCAATCCACTGAGCACAGAAGAAGTTATCAGGGACCTGGGGACCCAGGTTGATAGTAGTCTGTCATTCGACACCCATGTAGCTAAAGTAGTTAGGAAGACCTTCTACATTGCCCACCTTATCATGAAGGGATTCTCATCTAGATCAAGGGAGGTCATAGTCTCCCTATACTCATCACTCATCAGACCAATGATTGAGTACAATGCCCCATTCGGAATGTATCTGACCCGACACTTGCAGCAGCTGGAGAGGCCACAAAAGTTCCTCACCAAAAGGATAAAGGGTCTCAAACATCTGTCCTATGCTGCCTGACTGAAAGAACTCCAGCTCTATTCAGTCGCCACCGCTTGCTCAGAGGTGACCTTTGCCTAACATACAAGGCCATGTCAAACCCAGATTTGATGAATATGCTTCACCTCAAAAATCTAGATCCGTCAGAGCCACAAGGGCGGGAGACTTAAACCTCGACACGGCTATTAATAGGACGTGCTGGAGGGATAGATTCATCACCCAAAGACTCCCTATGCTGTGGAATAAAATCCCGGTATATGTGAGGCAGAGCACCTCGCTGGCCTTGTTCAAGAGAAATCTTGACCAATGGATGGGAGATCGCAGATATACCCCAGGGATTACCTCAGTGTCACTGCTCAACAGAGGCACAGCAAAATAATGGGTATAGTTCCCCATACTAAAGGGGTGGCGTAAGCCACAAAACTATGGGCTAGGCTTGTAAATGCCCTCGGGCAGATAGCCTAGTATGAACCTATGAACCTATGAATATCATTCAGTGTATAGATGAATCCAACATTATGTGCTCTGTCTCTAACCTTAATGAACTCCACAGTCAAACACAAACTGATTTTTCAAACATTGAGTTTTGCCTAAAGGATGGACAGTTATAAATTAACCCACGTAAAAATAAGGCAGTGCTGTTCACACCAAAGCTACACTCAAGCAAAACTTCCTCTGACAACATTATTTCAGCCAATAAAACTAAAACTGAAGTAGTATCACGTTGAACTTTTGGGAGTGAGTATAGATAACTGCTAAAAGAAGGTAACCGTTTGAAATGTCAGGACCTGCAAAACACAGAGTCTGAATTTCAGAAAGAACAGACTTACATGTACCCAAGTCCAAGATGCTGTTTCTGGGAATATTCCCTTTTCTTTGAGGTATGGTGATTTCAGAGTCGATATATTTAAGATGGGGGGGGGGGGTACTTGCCCTCCCTGCAAAAAGAATTTTTAAGGAGAAGTGCGATGTTTGATATTCGCTCTTCTCCTGTGTTTTCATATTTTTTTGGCATGTTGGCACTCAGCATTTTGAGTGCAAGCATTTCAGTAGGGAACCATAAAAACACCATAAGCTAAACCTTCTCTATAGGTCAAAACCTTTTTGACAGACATCATTAGAAAACTATTGACAACTTCTTACTGACTCTGTTATGTGCCTCTTCCATTTACTAACCTCCAGTCATCACAGCTAAATAAACTGGAATAAAATATTATAATCATGTTTGCCCAATTTGTTGCCAATAACTGTGAAGCCCTAAGAGCTTTAAACTGTTTATAACTGGCAAACTATCTTACTTGCTCTCAACTACAAATTATACATATCTGTCATCAAAAGAAAAAAATGCCTGTCCTTATTAAACCTGGTGCAAAAATAATCACCTGCAAAGCTCTTCACTCCAAAGATAAACTCCTGCTTCTGCCACAACAGCCTGTAGTACTTCTTGAAATTTCCTCTACTGTCCACATGCAGCAAGGTTTTGGCTGTCTGTGCCTCAGTTGGGTCCAGAGCCGTGAAGCAGGCACCGGCTTCCAAGGAGGCCATTCGCACTACCAATTTTAGACAAAAACCAACGTCTTCTCTTCCGACTACGTTTCTCAGAGACTGACGGATTCTGTCAGGCCAGGCCACTACTAGGAAATCTGCCTCTAGCCACCATCTTGCTACTGCTCCCCCACCCCAAGCTCAAATGCACAGACAACTCAGATACTATCTGGACCGCACTAAACCATTCAGGAAAACTGACCAGCTTCTTGTAAGCTTTGCTCCAGGGCAGAGGGGAAGCCCATCTCCAAATGGATTTCACACTGTATCCATTTCTGCTACAGACTACATGGGAAACCCATCCATAAGTTGATCCGTACCCACTCCACTGGGGAAACCTCCACTTCCACTGCCTTCCCCAGAGAAGTACCTACTGGGGACATATTGGAAGCGGCCACCTGGACCTCTGTCTATACATTTACGAAGCATTACCACCTATGTCTCTTTTCTAAGTCTAGGGCATGGTTTGCTTCTGCAGTTCTGCAGGGCCTCCTGACCCATACTTAGGACTTTACTTATCCTTCCACCCTTTACCTCAGCTTTTCGAATCCTCCCACAGGTGATGACTGCAACAGTGAAACACAAAGAACATAGTACAGTTGTGTACACTTACCATAAATGTAGATGTTCAAGTGAACTCACTGTTGCAGCCTTGGTTTCCCTCCCTTCATCCCCCTTTTTCACATCTTTCCCTAGGGGGACACATGCTTCCCAAGGTGGCTCTTGGCCATCAGTACCACTTCTCTCTATTCTCTTGTGCTTCTGACAGGTTAGGGAATGACATCGGCTGCCTTGCTTTATAGTACTGATGACCTGATGTCAGACTACAGGCCACAGCAGCCGCCGCACCAAAACATTGACTCTGGTATTCGGGTTGGCCGAGGGCTACCACAACAGGGATAACCCACAGGTGATGACTGCAACAGTGAATACACTCGAACATCTACATTTATGGTAAGTACACAACTGTACTTTCTAAGAACTAAGCCAACATGAGAATGGGGAAAGTAGATTTTGCCAATAGGGATGATCCCGACTGCAATTCGTAGTGCAGAAAGTAGTAAGAGGGGGCTGGAATTTACTGGAGAAACCTGAAAAAAGGAACCAAGATTTCAGGGAGCAAATAACACAAGCAAGAAAGGTAATAGAGTGTGATGAGGCCAAGCAGATGTTTGGATTGCAGGCTACAGACTGCCTTCCCTGTCAGGGCTTGATCACAGAGTACAGGAATAGATAAAAGGGATAGGAGATGTGAAGCAAAGTGAATTCAAGGACCTGCTCTGTAGAATTTTTAGTTGAACCTAGAACAGAAACAGCTGTTAAAATAGGGATAATTAGAAGGACATATAAAAATGTTGCATGATAACTGTAAGAATCAGTCAGACGAGGTTAGAAAAGATAGGGAACAGAGACTGGAAAAGCAATTTGTAACAAAATAAATGGAAGACATATCTATACGCTCCCAAGTATGCAGCCAGGTCCAGAAGGTTAGTATCTTTGCCTGGAAGTGTTTGCATAGGTATTTTTATACCCCAAGCAGACTTCAGAGAATTTTTTCCTCAGGTAGATAGAAAATTTTGGAGGTGTGATGGAAAAGAAAGAGGTAAGTAGGAACATTTGTTTTGGGAGTGTAATGAGTTGGGTGAATTTAAAAATTTCCTGCAGAGTAGTCTAATAGAAATGTTCGTTGAGCAAATGGCTGTTAGTGACAAAATGATTCTTTTGAGCTGGAATGCAGGATCTGAATTGCCTAGACATAGGCCCTAAGTTTAATTCTGGTGACTGCCAAAAAAGCAATTACTAGAAAATGGAAATCAAAGTCTACACCAACTATATGTGAGGTATTGAATATTGTAAGAGAGATAAGAATTGGTGGAGGGTTTCTCAGAAAAAGGAAGGAGCAGATTCCATAGAAATAAGTGGAATCTGTGGGAACAGTGCTTGCATAGTAATGTTCGGGAAGAGGAGCAGTGAGGTTTAGAGGAAGGCAGGAATTCTGCATTTTTTTGTAATGTTGGACTGATTATAGTAGCAAAGAAAATATATCTAATGTATATTGTATTTAAATGTAAAAATGTTAAAATGGTTTGTTTTCTTTTCTGTTAATGTAGGTTTGCCCAGGTCTTAAGTGATACTTTAGTAAAGGTGTTTAAAAAAGGCATAACCCCAGGTAAATGTGTTTCCTTAAATCTAGACTGTATTATCAGTGTCATACAAGCCATATCTATTGTTTGCTTGCTGCATATATTGCAATAAGCTGGAATTTAGTGTCATGTGTCACCATAGAAGAAATGCCTGTTTTATCTTTGTACAATGTCACTATAGAACAATCACCTATTTGTTATCTGGATGTATTGAGAACTGTCATTATGTTTATCCTTGTAAAAAATGTTTTGTCATGAGTATCTTAAACGTATTTGCTGGTGCTTTACTTCCTAGGCCGATGCTGAAAATGGGCTTTGCCTATTTACGCTTTCCTAGTAAACAAAGACAAATAAATTAAACTCCTGTTAGTCCCTGTCTCCCTTTTTGTAGCCAATGCACTGTTCTGCGGTTTTGTGACTTTCTGCAAGCATAGTTGTCATTGTCTTAGTGCAAGAATTCTGGACAGTGACAAAAACAATGGGGGGGGGGGCGAAGATTCAGAATCAAAGACAGATTTTAAATATTGTTCTTAGAAAACTTTAAAAATTATTGGAGTGCAATGTTTTACATTAGCATGCATTTTATGAAGTATACTATATCCAAAACTCAAATTTCTGTCATTGCGTAGGGACTTAAGTCATTAGTGATTTTCCAGAAAACCACACATTTTATGAATAATAGACTAAAATATGAGGCAAAATTCTTTTTTTAATCTATTGAATTACCACTTATGACATAGGCAGTCATGCATTTATGTAAATGAAAAGCTATATTGACATATTCTTAGTTGCAAACATTATACATTACATATAATCTTCTAAACAGTTAGTGTCAGTCCTGCATTACATAACTCACTCAGTTCCTGCCTTCCCTTAAATCTCATTCCTCCTCCAAAGTATTATCCTCCATGCATTGTTCCCAAAATTCCCATTTTTTTCTATCCAGTTTGCTCCTACCGTTTTCTAAATATGAAGCAAAATTCTGTACAATTTTGAGACGACTCCCAAGTTTTTCTAATGTGTTAACTTCTTTGTGGTACTACATCTAATGCCTTGATAACAAGCAAGGAAGCCATGTCTGCAGTCTCTTCTGGTCCACTGTCTTGGTTAACCAGCTAAAACTCTCTCTAAAGATGCTGCCATGAACTTCCCTCTGTGAATTCATGCTGTCTTGGAACAACTGCCCTACATCTTTACAAATATCCCAGCATTCTTTGCTTCAGCAGTGATTTTAACTGGGAAGTCAAACGGGCAGTTAGAAAATTTCAGCCTGTCACGGTTCCACTCTTGTGAAGGGAAATCACATCTGCCTTATCTTCTATGATTTATTGCACAGTTCCTTTCAGTTTTCTAAGAATTATGGGATGAATCCTGTAAGGCTTTATTTTTTCACCATTTATTCAGCGGAGGCCATTTTTGATCTTTTTTTATGAGAGGATTGGAGTGATTCTGCTAATCTCTGACAGTTGTACATTAATTGTACTAATGTAAATTATGCAGATATATTCATTTAGTACTGCTTTGTTATAGTCCTTTTCTACCCTCGCCTGTCTAGTTAACCCCTCCTTTAATTATCCTTTGTCTCTTTATGAATTTGCAAATGCATTTACTTCTTTTTTGACTGGATCGGTTACCTGTTGCTTAGTTTTACCCTGCTCTTTTCTGAGCACCTTGTCTGTTTCCATCGGCTTTAGTCCTATCTTTATCTGTTTTCCTTTTTTGCGTTTCCTTATAATTCCTGTGTGCTGCATGTTTCACTCTTCTGTTTGTGCAGTCTCATTTAAAAGAGACAATTTACTTCCTTTTGTTTTAATTTGTCTGTTTCTTCACATGAAAATCCTTTTCTGATGACAAGGTTGTATTTATTTCCAGTGCACTTCCTGATCCTCTTCGTGTTTGTTACTGCTGTCTTGAGACACTGCCTCATGTTGTTGGAATGCACCCTCCTGCAGCATATGACTCTTGATCGACTCTGTGCATGGTGATCTTTTATTCTAACTGGTTGCCCATGTCCCAGTCTAAGATCCTATCTCTCTTTTTGTTTGAGAACATTAAGTCAAAGATTGTCTTTTTTCATTAAGGATCTCGAACTGTCTGCAGGCTGTGTGAGAAGAAATACAAATACCCCTGTTCTTAGACATGGTTGAAGTGCTCCTGTTAATGCCCCACACATTATCACCCCCCATCAGTTTTTTTTTATTTTATTAGCTCTTTTCTCAGCGTTAGTTTGGGGGGGGGGGTTGTACACAAACTGTCTGTAAATTGTTTTCTCAGCGTTAGTTTGGGGGGGGTGTACACAAACTGTCTGTAGATTGTGTTGCCATTACTTGTTCCGGGTGTGATCAGCTGCATCCTGTCTCCTCCTTTTTCATTAGTATGGATCCTTTCTGTTGCATAATGGTTTTACATCCTCCCTTTTTTATTTTTATTTCATTCTCCCTGTTCCTCCTCTATGTAATATGTTTATATCCCAGACAGGGTCCTCGGTGTGCTAAATCTCAGCTACTGCCACCGTTTAATTTCTCAGTGTGCCACATTTCCATTGCTGCCACAGTTTCATTACTATTACTTTAGACCAGGCAGCTTTTTGCCTACACTGTGGGCAGTGACACATTAGTTTTCATTTTTTGTAATTGTGCTCTTTTTTGCTTAGTTTTCCCTTTTTGCCAATTCCATGTTTCGTGGGGTTTTTTTTGCATCCCCTAAAGACTGAGCATGAAGTCTTCTCTACCTGTACCCAGTTTTGCAGTTGTGGGAGCTGAGGATTTCCAGCAGGTGAGATCGCTATGACCCATTAGTTGCTGACAAGGAGTATTCCATAAGCTAATCTGCCATAGTTGGTTGGTAGGCAGTGAGCCGACCTTCCTGTGCTGATGGGACAGCCTACCCTCTTTCCCAGCAGATCACCCTCACTCCCCTGCGGTGGCTCTACTGAGATGCACTTATAACTGCCCTCAGAATTTTCCCCCTCAGCTCACAGTACGATTGCTTGTGGAACTGTGGGCTTGATAGACCTGGACTCCACCCATGTGGCAAGCCAGAACCACCTCCCTCTCCTCAGGATGGTTGACTAGTGAGCAGTTCCTCACTCCCATCCTCCGCTGTTAGCTCGTACAGACCCCTATGCCACTGTTTGAGCTCAGGTCATCTGTGATTTACTCAGGACATTATCCTTCTACTCCATACAGCAGGTTTTGCTCACCCATCCTACTACGCTTATTTAACATTTTGCCCATTTACCACTAATCTGACTGTATTTTTCTCATAACGGAATTTACTTTGATATTTTGATAGAAACCAGGATTTTCTTGTTGCTCTTTTGTGCCGCCCTCATATAAAGTTAAATTATTGCTGATGAAAGTCTTCAGAACATGTCACTATGGCCCTGGTTACCTCTCCTAACCAATCAGACTGTTATATCAGTACGTGACTACATCTTCCCTTCAAATGGATCCCTAGTTATTAAAATCGACGCCTTTAACTCAGCATCATATGCTAATGATGTTTAGGTTTAGAAGCATCCTGTGTTTGTTCTAGACAAAAAGCATCTTAGAAAAATGTTATGGCTAATCTTTGTGTATGGCCCCTTCCCACATGCACTAGCGTCCTCTTCCTCAACCAGATAATTTGTCCCTTGGTTAATGGGGGTATCCAGCTTCTGCCCCTCAGGTCCTAACTGTTATGTTACCCCGAATAACAGACTGTGAAGTATATGAAGCAACTGATCTAGTATCCCAACTGAAGCCTCAGCAGTCTGCATGTCAAAGTGAAAGATTAGAAATAAGGACAGCTGTTCAGAATGCCAGATCCTGGCCACATCTAACTTAGCAAAAATAAATTAAATCCTCTTTCCAAAGGAAAAAAGTCAAGCCTAGGGTTTCAATAGATTTTTATTCAATGACAGATGAGATTTGTTGTTCTTTAGATAAGAAATTGCTTCATGGTCATTTGGGTCCCATGTCGCACCTCATCGGAGGTTGACAGTACTCTTCCTATTTTGTACTGCTGACTTATTCCTATAAGAATCAGTCTGTGTTAGGACAACATTAGGTTTATGGAGATATGCAACTGAAAGAATGGAGCTATCTCTTCTACCACCCTCAGCTTCCCAGAAACAACTGTAATCCTTTTGCTTCTTATGCTGGGGAACCTCTGGGGCAGCTGTGACGGTCTTTAAGTCACATTCCCTTGCAGTGCATCTACAGTAAAATAATTACCAGGACCAAAGTAACTCCTTGGTATGTCCTTTTCAGATGAGAACGGAACAAAAGTTTTGGTAATTAAAAGCAAAATTCAGTAGAAAATAAATGGAAGATGTACTAGCAAGTAATCATTTGTCAGTGCTGGATGTTGCCTTGCATTGGTATTGGAATATAGCAGAAGGGAAGTAGACAAGGACAGTAAAGAAAAAGCGGGTATACGTGAAAGAGAAGTGTGAGATACAGATTATACAGTGAATAGGACCACAGAATGTCTAGTACCATTCGTAAGGGTACACACTGCATGCTAATCAGTGTGTAAAAAAACGTATTAAGGAGCAGAGCAGCATGTAATAGAAAATGCAGATAATTAATGGGCACATTTCTTTTCTTGACGTTGAATGGATACGTTAGGAAAACGAGAGAAGCAGAAGTTGTAACTTGGTGCCTTGCAGCAAAATGTCAAAACAGGGAGAGGAAGAGAAAGACAAAGAAAAAGAACATCATGAGCTAATGGTGTGTACAGCTGTCAGAGAATGAGTGCAGGAATTGCATTATGGGACCTGAGGCTCACATGTTATGCTGCACAGAAACCACTGATCATTTGTGAGTATCATCAGATGTTGAAAAATCATTTAAATTGTCACTTTATAAAATGGACATTTAATACCAGCTAGTGTGTGCTAATGTTCGGATTTATATATATATATATATATATATATATATATATATATATATATATATATATGATGCAGCATATGCAATGGTACATAACAGAATACAGTATGCAGTCATGGTCTGCAAGGTAATTTATGTGCATACATAATGTTAAAATATGTAGATTTGTGCAGCATGTACACCCGAGTGAAGAAGAAATACATAGATAATAAATTGTTAAAGCTCTGAAAAAAATCAAATTGAAAAGTATTGGTTAGGTGTCCTTTGCAGAAATGAAGACTACTTGATTCTTTTGTAAAGTCTGAATTGCTTAAAAAAGGAAGACAAAAAAATAAATGTGCTGTATATGTGCGAATGGAAAGAATAGCAGTAATTTGTAAAAATATACAGTACAAAACGTGCATCTGTACAGTGAGCATGTAACACTTGAAAATGCAATTCTGTTAGTAGTTTAGCCTTCTGGGTAAATACACAAGTATTTGGTTTCTTTAGGTATAGAAAAAATTAAGAATTATTGGTGTTTTCGTAATGCCACAGAATGTGCCTGAAAATTTACAGTACCAAACTTATAATAAGGATATACTGGAAGAAATGATAACAGCAGTCATGTAATCGGTTGGCATATGAAGTTATTGTTAAGGAGACTTAGACAGGGTATTTCAGCATCATTCAAAGGACAACTTTAAATGCAGATAATATGAAATTGGGAAATGCAGGCATGTCTATGCAGGAAAAAGGCTGGAAATGTTGTAGGCATCAATGACAATGGGGCAGTTCACCTGGTTCGCATTTTGTATTCTTTTAATGGATGTATGCCTTGCTGAATGTGATGTCTATTAGCCTGGTACCTGGAAATGCTTGAATGTGCACTCTTTAAGTGCCTTGGAGATATAAATCCCTGAAAGAAATTTTTTGTCATCTCTACAAAGCAGTTAGGAGAAACACAGAGGTTTATAAAATTTTGCTGAATTATCTTTAATTAGGAATTTGATGTTGTCGGATGTTTTGGGCTTAATTCGGTCGTGGACTTGGACATGGCAGATTGGTACATATGTTAAGAACACCAAAAGAGTAGTAGAACACAAGCAAAACTTAGTAACTGAGAAAAATTCTACCAACCACATAGGCAAGGCTCCAGGCACAGCTTGTATTTTTAAGCAGTAACAGTTTACTTGAATGTTGTAAATCAGCATGGCAAATTTGGCTTAGAGATGATCTTGATCCTGGACCTAATGAACATATAAATATGAAGTGTTTTTTTACTGTTGCAAAAGTTATGCTGATAGTTTATATATATATATATATATATATATATATATATATATATATATATATATTTATTTATTGTTATATTTTAAATTATATGACATTAGTTTATTTATTATGCATAATTCTTCACTTGTACTTTAAATTTCAGTTCAGGTATTTCCTTTTGTGACAACACCCACTATTTATTGATTGGTAGTGTTTAGTCATGTGATTGTTGGCTCTCTTTTTAAACTGCAGTCTGCTTGTTTTATTTGACTTGTATTTTATGATGAAGTTCTTGTTTTGACTACTAAAGAACAAAAGTGCTCAAAAATATAAGCTGTGTCTGGAGCTTTGCCTAAGTGGTTGGTTGAATTTTTCTCAGTTACTATTGCAGGAACATTATTTTTTTTCCCAATAGACTGTTAAACTTTGTATGTCTGGCCTTATGTAATTTTAGATTCACTGATTTGGAAAATTGTAAGCTTTTGCCTTTACTAGTACCTGCAAATGTGAAGGTCTAAATTTTCTAATTTTTGCGTTTGTTTTTTTTTATTCTATAGCCCAAACTCTGTGCTAAAATTGTTGCTGAACAGATTTTGAGCCATGACAGATTTTCTTATATTTATTGTAATGTTTTCTTTAAAATGCATTACTTTTTTTTACTCTTACACCATTTGAATTTGAATATTATGTTTTGTATTTCCTGTACTCTGTGTACAACTGCTCTGAATAGTTTGCGCATCTTGTAATATTTTAGATTACTTTGCTTTAATTTTTGTATAGGTGCTTAGTTAATAATCAGTCTAATAATGCTGAAGTTGATATATGGAAGAAATTAGGATGTGTAATAGAATAACAGATGTTGCAATTGTCACACATTGTTATTGTACATATACTAAAGGCCATCTTTAATACATTATATTATGGTAAAGTTCCCCATAATTGGAAACCATCTCCTATTACACCTATACATACAAATGACTGTAGAGGTAACATTTTAGACCTGTTAGTCTCACATCCAGTGTCAGGAAGATTAATTGCGATAATACATTATCTAATTCATAGGTTCATACCATGCTATCTGCCCTGGGACAATTATAAGCCTAGCCCGATTCTGTATGGCTTACGCCACCCCTTGAATTGAGTATACTGTGCCCTTTTTAAGGTTTAGTTTACTGTGCCTCTGTCTAATAGTGACACGGGAGTAATTCCTGGGACAAACCTACGATCCCCCATCCACTTATCGAGATTCTTCTTGAAGAGATTCAGTGAGGTGCTCTGCCTCACATGAACTTGAATTCTATTCCAGAGCGAAGGGAGCCTCTGGGTTATGAACCTGTCCCTCCAGCAAGTTCTATTTATTTCTGTGCTGAGGTTCAAGTCCCTCGAGCTTGTGGCATGAACACATAATTTAGACATTTACCAGCATGGTTTCATTAGCGGTTGTCCAGTCCTCACAAATATGGTTGAGTTATGCAATCAGATTACTATGGCTATGGATTTAGATCTGTCTTATGGAGTTATGTTTCTAGATCTTCCTAAAGCATTTGATGCTTTATTCTTCCAAGCAAGTTTTTTTCTACCTTAATTAAGTCAGTGATTAACCCTTCCATTGTCAAATTTATCATGACCTGATGGACAGGTAAGACTACAAGCAGTAACAATTAATGAAAAAGATCTGATTATCTGCTCATAGTTCCCCATGGCCTGATACTGGGACCAGTTTTATTCAATGTTATATTCCCTTCTGTTCCCAGATCGAAGTTCCCCATGCCCTGATACTGGGGTCAGTTTTATTCAGCATTGTATTCTGTTCTGTTCCCAGGAGTAGACACCATTGGCTAAGCAAGTATGCTGACGACAGTAAGATAGTATTCTCAGTAATTAATAGTAATGATTTTGTTACAATTAAAAATTTTCTCTCTGACATGACATACTTGCTTGGATTAAATCTACAGGTTTTATATTGACAAATGCAATATTGTGTTCTTTAGAAAACCTTTAATTATTCAAGTATTGTTAATGGAAATTACTGATTTCAAAACAATGAGCCAGTATAAAGGTGTGGGAATTACTATTATTGACAAATTTTCCTTTGGAAAGGAAGTAGATGGAATAACATTGCAGGATAAAAATAGGCGAAAAAGTTTTACTCTGAGATACCGTGTGTCTAACTACAATTTATAAAAATGTATGCAAGACCTGTTCTAGAATTCAGTAACATCCATTTCACTTAAGGGCACTAAACAGGATTGAATCAGTCCAGTGTAAATTTCCAAGGTGGTTCCTTTACCCATACAGTACCTTGTATGTAGAAGTATATAGGTATCTGAACTTATTTATCATGCAGTGTAGCTATGTCAGGGTCAGCTTTTATTTCTTCATAAAATTATTTTTCCTGGACAAATATATGTTGTCTGCATCAGATATTGAAATTAAACATAACAAGCCAGTACTTAAAAATCACAGTCTTCAATTTTCAGTACCAAACTTTAAAACTATGTTGAAGCATTCCTATTTGACAGCAAGATCAAATTTACTATGGAATAAACTTCCTGTTGACATTAGGAAATCAAAAATCTGAACGTATTCAAATGCAGTCTAGGTAAATGGATTGGTGACAAGGTTTATGATTCTGGAATTAAGGAGTCATTGATATCCTTCCATATCACTGTTGCAGTGTTCTTTACATAAGAGATTGCCTGCCCAAGATACCACAAAATCCGGCTGGTATACTGAAGTCTTTAGTACTTACTAGGCATTGCACATCCACATATGTTCCCAGCACAACATGTAGGGCATAAAAGTGACATACAGACACAGGCACGCAGAACAACTTTGCTGCCAGTCTGAGTGCCATTGTTGAATGTTGGTCTGAACTCTTTTCTGCTGTGCTAGTTACCAAGCCGTATTTTCAGGTAAGTGCCTCATTGGGGCTTCTCTTTTTTTTTTCTCTCCATGTGGTGGTTATCATGTTCATGTCAGCTAGAAAGGATAAATATCAGTCTGAGAAGTAGCTTCTCCATAAAGACCATTATGACCGGTGTCTCTTTTGTTTGGGTGCTTCCCATGATCTTGCATAGTGCTCTGTCTGCAAGGCATTTGTGCCTAAGACCTTGTGTAGTTATCTATTCTACTTGTCCATATACCTGGAGAACCAACGTATTAAGTTGTTGGCTCGGGGTGCTATGGAGGAATTCCCCTATCCGGAAGGACAGCCCTGGAGAACCAACGTATTAAGTTGTTGGCTCAGGGTGCTATGGAGGAATCCTCCTATCCTGAAGGCCAGCCCTGGAGAACCAACGTATTAAGTTGTTGGCTCGGGGTGCTATGGAGGAAGCCTCATATCCTGAAGGCCAGCCCTGGAGAACCAACGTATTAAGTTGTTGGCTCGGGGTGCTATGGAGGAATCCTCCTATCCTGAAGGCCAGCCCTGGAGAACCAACGAGGAATCCTCCTCCAGCCCTGGAGAACCAATGTATTAAGTTGTTGGCTCGGGGTGCTATGGAGGAATCCTCCTGTCCTGAAGGCCAGCCCTGGAGAACCAACGTATTAAGTTGTTGGCTCGGGGTGCTATGGAGGAAGCCTCCTGTCCTGAAGGCCAGCCCTGGAGAACCAACGTATTAAGTTGTTGGCTCGGGGTGCTATGGAGGAAGCCTCCTGTCCTGAAGGCCAGCCCTGGAGAACCAACATATTAAGTTGTTGGCTCGGGGTGCTATGGAGGAATCCTCCTATCCTGAAGGCCAGCCCTGGAAAACCAACATATTAAGTTGTTGGCTCGGAGTGCTAAGGAGGAAGCCTCCTATCCTGAAGGCCAGCCCTGGAGAACCAACGTATTAAGTTGTTGGCTCGGGGTGCTATGGAGGAATCCTCCTATCCTGAAGGCCAGCCATCTGCCCAGAAGAAATCAAACAGTTCAGTGTAAGCCTTCCCTGGACATGTCTCTTCAGGATGGTGAAGCCTGGAGGACCATCCGGTAGTTGCTTTGGATTCCTCTTCCACGACCCCATTGGAGGTCAGCATGGTTCCGACTTCTTGCACATCCTCAGAGGCTTTTCAAGCATCTGTACCTAACATTGAGGGAAAACTCGGCTGATTATATCTGAAGGACCGAGGGGGATTCCTCAAGTCTTAGTTATGGAAAAGATTCCTGCAACTATGAGTCTCGCCTAAGGTCTGATCCTCTGAGGGTGTTCTGTGTGGATGTCCTGCAGAAAATTAAGCAAAAAACAAAACATGTTTTCCCAGTTGTTAAGGATCCCCAACATGAATGACAAGATTTCATTCAGTCTATTTAATGCTTTGATGGTCTTGAAGCCACAAGGGGTCTCTCTGCAACCCCCCCCCCTCCCCAGTATTCCACTTTGCTCAAGAGGCCTAAGAATTAGATTCCATAGAGAAGTACCTGGACTCTGGGGAAGAATCTTTGACTTACTCTTCCCAAATCCCTTCCCCCTTGGACTATGGTTGAGAGGAGGAGAACTTCATAAATCCAGATTTCCCCCTGGAGGAGCTGTCTTTTGGGGATACCATTGCAGGCATGGTGGAGTATTTTTCAGTGGGATTGCAAGTCTTTGAGATTCAGAAACAGTATTATGAGCTTCTACAGATGGAGTCTCCCAAGTCATCTGCTGTTCATCCTTTTTTGGCTGCCCTTCTAGATACTTTCTGAGCAGCTTTTGTAGCCCCCCCCCACACACACACACACACCTAAGAAGCCAGATAGATTCTATAAAGTGCCTGAGGAGTAGAAATTTAATTATAAATGCCTTTCTGCTGACCCTTCTGTAGTGCCCGTCTCCTCTGACTGATGAGCCTTGTAAGTTACTGTCCTCTACCAAGCTGTTGCCTTCTATGAAGGCTAATAGGACCATGAAAAGGATGGGAAAAAAAGTTAAAACTGGTGCCACTTTATCCTTTAGGGCCATTAACTACAAGACTCATATGACTAGGTATGTTTTAGCTGTCCTTTCTCAGGCTTCTAAGGTGGTTTCTGACTTTCCTGACTCTGAAGGGAAGGCTTCAGCCCCTTCCCTGCAAAGCGCTACCTCTCAAGTTGCTCGCCACTCTATAAAATGCAGCTATGATGGTACTGATGCCTCTTCCAGGGCTGATGCCTTTGGGTCTGTCATGAGGTGTTGTTATTGGCTTCATCTTCAAGCACTGCCTGATGACATTAAGGACAAACCTTTGGATGCTCCTTTTGTTGATAAAAATCTTTTTGGGTTTGCTGCTGCTACTGAGCTTTTCAAGTCGCTCCAGAAAAGGGCAAGGCCTTGCAGGAGTTGAAGCATATTTTTGTGTCTGCTATTCCCAAATTTCAAAGGTGTTATCCTTCCAAGTCTGCATTTGTCAGTAGGCAGTCTCACCCTCTTCCCAAGGACAAGAAGGGTGCTAGGTGTGAAACTCCTGCTAAGTTTACTCAGACTCCTGCCACCCAGAATCTGCTTTCCAGAACAAGCCAGGCTTTATTTGACAGTTTGCTTCCTCCTTTCCTCAGCCAGTTTCCCTTTCCCTCATCTTTCCCTTTCTCTTCCAAAGTGGCTTTGAATCACTTCAGACATTTGGGTTATGTCCATTATCCGTCAGGGATATTTCATGGTCTGGAAGTCTCTTCCTCCTTTTTCAGGCAATTCATCAGCCTTCTCAGGAACACCTCTTTTTCCAGAGGTTCTTCGGTCACTTTTAGCTCACAGTACCATTCAGGCCATGCCTCCTGCCCATGAAGGGAAGGGGTTTTATTCCTGAATGTTTTTGGTCAAATGAAAGGAAGGCACATGGAGACCAGTTGTGGAGCTTTCCAGGCTGAGCGCCTCTCTCTAGATTCCCTCCTTTTGGAAGTTCTCTCTCTCTAGATTCCCTCCTTTTGGAAGTTCTTTCTGCGGATGTGGTTTTCTCTCCTTCTACCCCAGGCCTTTCTGGGGTCTCTAGATCTCAAGGATGCGTACAATCATATCCCCATCCATCTCCTCTTCAGCAAAGTTTTCACTTTTCTGTCTCTTGCTTGGATTTTCAGTTCTTAGCTTTGCCATTTGGCCTCTGTTCTGCCCCAAGGATATTCACCAAATGTCTCACTGCTGTCATTGTTTTTTTGTGGGATTTGAGGAATTCCGCTCTTTTCCTGTCTAGGCGATCTGCTTATTCAGGCTCCTTCCTCCCAACCTTTTGTTTCAGGATCTCAGGTTCACTACTCCCTGTTACAAAGTATGGGGTTCACCATAAACTGCCACAGGTCAGTTCTGACACCTTCCCAGGATCGTATTTTCCTAGGTCGCAGGCTTCAGATAGTTCCAATGCTGGCATCTCTCCCTGCCCATGAGGCTTTATCTCTTATTGCCTTTTTCCAGTCCTTTCTTCCTCTGGTATCGGTCTCTGCCAGAGAGTTTCTCAGGGTTCTTGGGTTCATGGCTTCCACCATTGCCATGCTCCCTCTCACCAGGCTCCATATGTAAAGGCTTCAGTGGTACCTCAGGTTTGTGTGGTTCCTGTATCACCACCCTTTGGACCTTCCCAGTTCCCTTCTTTCCCTGTCCCAAGCTCAAACTTCAGTGGTGGATTCATCAACTTTCGCTCAACTCAGGGCTTCCTTTTCAAGCTCCAGTTTCAACCCAGGAGCTCCTAACTGATGTTTCAGACAGGGGGTGGGGTGCATCTTGTGGACCCCCCCCCCAAGGTTCAAGGTCTCTAGCCTCCTCATAAAAGATCAGATTACCTCATTATAAAGGAGATGAGGGCTTTGCTTTTGGCTCTTCAGGCTTTCTGCTCCTGCTTTCATCCCGTGCCCCTCAAAGTTTTCACAGACAATACCACAGTGATGTAGTATGTCAACAAGCAAGGGGCACAATGTCCTGTGTTCTTTGCAGACCACCTCATCAGGTCTGGGATTTAGCTGTCCAGTAGCAAGCGACTCTTCAGGCAGGTTATATTCTAGTGTCAGACTGCTGAGCATTTACTGCACACAAGCTTACAAATGGTTGCTTTACAGAGATGTCTTCCTGAGCATTGTACATTGGTGAGGTATTCATCAGGTGGATCTTTTTGCCTCTACTCTGAGCAGGCAACTTCTCTATTCTGTTCCAGTGTCCCAAGTCCTCTGGCTTGGAAAGTGGATACCCTCTCTTTTTTTTTTTGGAAGGGGATATTTCTGCACGCCTTCTCTCTCCTTCCTCTGTTAATATAAGTCTTGCACAAGATCAGGCAGTACTCTCCCAGAATCTTGCTAGTGTGTTTTGGCCCAGACTGCATTGGTTCTCCCTTCTTTCTAAGTTAGCCAGGGGCAATCACCACAGGTTACCTCACTGAGTGAACCTTATTACTTGTCCAGTCTTCAACTTATGCTGTCAGTGGTAGGGTTTTCAGACACCTCTTTTCTGAAAACGTACTTTGGGTTTTGCAGCAGGCCAGGAAACCTACTACCATTCTTGTGGAAACAGGCTTAAGTGTAGGACTCCCATACATATAGTCCTGGGTTCTAATACAGGATATTCCATACACTTATAATGGTTAAGGTATTTACCTTATAGACACAAGGTGCAGGGGTTGATTTTCACATGGCTTAATTGGCTAGGCTTAAAATAGCATACACAGGCAGTTAGACTAGTACTAATCTATGAACCTATAAACCTGTTTAGAAGTTATAATCTTGAGTAAGCAGACTGTGGTGGCATGATGCTGTTGTTCTTGGAACTGTAGTCAATATATGTGTAATATCAGAGGTTCTAATCCCAGTCATGAAGTGTAGAGATATTGCAAATAATGTTGTTTGGTTGGGGGTTGGTATAATAGTTAAGGTGTTTATCTCACAAACACAAGGTACAGTGTTTAATTCTCACCTTTGAAATGGGAATTGGCTATGCTTAAAATGGCCCCCAGAGGGCAACTAGCCTAGTACTTAGCTATGAACCTGTATTAAGACAAAATCTAAAGAAAGAGTCCCAAATTTTGTCAGCCTTGTGGCTCGGGAGTTAGAACACTAGTCTAGTAAACAAAGGGTCATGAGTTTAAATCTCATCAAGACCTGTAGCTGTGGGTTTGGGAGTTGGTATAATGGTTAAAGGTGTTAAACTCACATACATACACAACACAGTACAGGGTTTGACTCTGGCTAGGCTTAAAAATGGCCCACAAGGGCGGCTAGCCTAGTACTTAATTATGAACCCGAAAATTATACATATCCAAATGGAAGCAATTTTCTGTCTGGTGCCTGTCTCATCATTAGGATCTCCTATCTATGAAAGTTTTTCTGTTTCTCTAATTTGTATGATCTGCCCTATGCTGGGTTGGCAGATTCTTCAGTTAAGGAATACCTGTCATCATTTTCTGCTGGTCTGCCCTTGACTCCTCCTCTGGTCTCTAGATTTGAGATCAAGCAATGTCTGCCTATTCCGCCTTCCCGGGACCTTAGTTTTGTACTTGAAAAATTGACTCAGGCTCCTTTTGAGCCCACTTCTTTAAGTTCCCTACAGCATTGTACTTGTAAGACTGTTCTTTTTTGGCTCTCACTTTAGCCAAGAGTGTGTCTGAACATCAGGCTCTCATGGCTATTCTTACCTAGTGTTTCACACAGAGACAAGATGTGTCTTTGTACTAATTCTTCTTTTATTCCTGAGATGGTCAATGAGTTGCCCCTAAAGCTTCTTCAAACCCCAGATTTGCATAGACAGCTCAGATGCTTGGATAAAATTAAAGTTATTTGTAAATCTGAGCAACTTTTTCTTTTCTTCCCAGGACCTTGGGTTTGGCTGTTTCTAAGCAAACCATCTCCTCCTGGATTTCTAAGGTTATTTCTTTTTGTTCTTTTCATGGAAAATGTCTTTCACCATCAGTAAAGGGCATTCTACTGGGGGAGTTGCCTCCTCTGGTGCTTTTTTTCAAGCATTTGGATACCAATTCCATCCTTGCGGCTGCTACTTTGTCCACTGTACACACTTTCACTAAGAATTACAATCTGGCTGTTATGTCCAGGGCCAGGGCAGGCTTGGCCAAGGCTATTCAGTATAGGTTGTTAGAAGGCTCATGGGCCATCCTTCCACCAGGCTTCCTCTTGAGTTCTTGTGCTCTCTCTTAAGTAAGGAGTAGTGCAATAGTGATCTGGAAGGACATAGTACAGTTGTGTGAAACCCTACCGTAACAGTAGATGTCCTTCTGTTCACTGTTGCTAGTTGCTAACAAAGAAGGTGCACAGAAATTTGTCAGGTAATTTGAAGAATTGATAGAGAGAGAACACTACCTGCCAGAACATATTTTTAATTGCGATGTATCTGGGCTTTTCTGGAAGTGATTGCCAAATAGGATTTACATAACCTAAGAGGAGCTAGGATTCCAGGTCACAAGCCTATGAAAGATAGGTTCAGACTACTACTGGCAGCAAACACCAGTGGAGACTTCAAGCTTAAGCCTCTGCTGGTGTATCACTCAGAAAACCCAAGATGATTGGGGAAAACGATTCTAAAATCAAAACTACCTGTAATGTGGAAATCAAACCCCAAAGCTTGGGTGGACCAGTCAGTTTTCAAGGATTGGATTTTCAAGGAGTTTGCCCCAAGTGTCAAGAAGTACCTGACAGAGAACAATTTTGTAATGCAAGCTCTTCTGCTTTTGGACAGTGCCTCTGCCCACCCACTAGAGTTATAGGAAATTCTTCAGATAGACTATAATTTCATCAAGGTTCAGTTCCTGCCTCCCAGCAGAACTTCTGTCATTCAGTGTATGGATCAACAAGTCAGAGCCTGCTTCAAGAAGCTGTACAGAAAAGCACTCTTCTCAAGGCTCTTCAACATAACCCATTCTTTGATAAAACACTGAAGGAATTCTGGAAGACTGAGTTCAAGATTTTTCATCCCATGTCATTCATTAAAAGTGCCTGGGATGGAGTGTCTCAGAAAGCCCTTCCTGCAGCCTAGAGGAAACTGGTTCCTTCCTTTTGCCGGGGCTAAATTGTGGGTGAAGCAGCTGAAGTGCTGCACAACCTCAATTCCATGGCAGAGCACCTGGACAGAGAGGAGGTGGCTGAGGCGGATGTGGAGGAACTGCTACAAGACCATGACAATGAGCTCACAATGGAGGAACTTCGACACTTTGCAATGAGCAGTTCAAAGAAAAAGAAAGGGAAATTTCTTCTGAATATGAGGATACCAGGGAAAAAGGACCTATGCCAACAGCTTGCATTAAAGAACTGTTATCCAACTGGGAGAACATGTAGCCTATAGTCTTGGAGTGGCACCCCAACATAGGTGTTGTCAACAGGATGACAGACTTGTTTAACAACACAATCATGCACCACTTCAAGACCATCCTGAAAAAGAGGGAGAGACAAGTCACCCCGGACAAATCTTTTTCACCTACACCTGCCAAAACATCAGAGAGAACAGGCAAGACAGGGTGAAGAAGACTCCCCTTCCAACAACTGAAGGCTAAGTGGACTCTGTAAATAGTGTAAATATGGTGACTCGTGTTCAGATTTTGGCATGGCCACTGGTGGGACTGGGCAGAGAGAGCACAAGTGTCTGATGCTGACTCACCTGAATTGAATGAGCCAAGTAGGGAAGCCACTTACCAAAGTCCTGGAGATGGATTCAGAAACAGACACAGCAGTATCCACTGTATTGTGTGATTATTTCTTTTAGGGGTGTGGATAGGAAACTGTTGTAAGATGTTCTAAGTTATAATTTATATCACATTAATGTGAACTAGATAAAAACAATCATAATCAGAGACAACAGATGTTCATTTCATAACAGCTATCACACAATGATGTAATGAGCTTGCATTTTAGCTGGACAGGAAACATGTTAGCCTGCAGTCTCACATGGATTTAACATAAATCTGTATATGACATGTGAGCCATAGATTTGGGAATGTACATCAGTCCTCCATACCCCCTCCATTTAAGAGATGTTCTACAGTTGGTGAGCTACTTTTTTGTTTTAATTTGTTTTGGCCGGGAATGAATTAAACCATTTTCTATACATTTGTATGGGAAATGGCGTCTCACAATTCAGCTGCCACAAATTACGGTTGAATTGTGAGGTATCACCTGCACATGTGTGTGTGTGTGTATACATATATTTATATATCGATTCCACAGTTATAGGTTTCTGGTTTGTAGGGCATTCCTAGCCTGTTAAGGGGTATGGATTAACCGACTGATAGTATGTTTCACAATGGGACTGAGTGGTCACTTCTTCCTGATGGAAGCTCTGCTATTACAATTTTATATTATGAAAGTATTAAGGGTATTTATATGTTATAAAGGAAAAGGGGGTGTTTATTGTCCTCTTCAATTCTGTAGCTATGGGAGCCATGGCAGTTAGGTTAGATAAAATGAAAAGTGTATAGCTTTATGATAGGTAAATCATACAATTCCTAGGATTTCTATGTTTAGTGTACGAGTTTTTATACTTCGAGTATCGCAAGTATTAGTTTATAATTCCAGTCTAAGAAAGGGAGTGTCTGGGGGAAATCTGCGGGACAGCTACCATTTCTACTTAACCATGAATAACTTTTAAGGCATTATATTGTATACTGGACTGAGCAAGCAAAACAAAAATGTGTTTAATCCATGCTTGGTGTAAGTGGTGTTAACGGTCTTTGTTAAGGCATTATATTTTATACTGGACTGAGCAATTAAAACAAAAATGTGTTTAATCCATGCTTGGTGTAAGTGGTGTTAATGGTCTTTGTAGTTTGATGGTTATGCTGGGTATTTGTGTAAGTAGCAAGGTGTGATTTGTTTTTTTTAGTTTACAAGTTTGAAGAAGATTATTTTCTAGATGGCAATTTTATGTAAATGATTGTATTATTCATTATTATTTTTGGAGTATGGTTCAAGGGGAATTGTTTAATAACTATGAGATGATTTATATATATATATATATATATATATATATATATATATATACACATGGAATGTTAACCATTTGAGCTGGTTAAAAGGAATAGGAATGAGTTAACTGTCAAAATTTAAGGCTTGAGTTGTATCACTGTAGGAAGTACATTTGAATGATTGAGAACATGATGTGATGGTAAGGGACTGCTGTTCATAGAGGGTAGCTTTGTCCTTTCATGGGATAAGATCACATCTGAATGATTGAGAACATGATGTGATAGTAAGGGACTGCTGTTCATGGAGGGTAGCTTTGTCCTTTCATGGGATAAGATCACATTTGAATGATTAAGAACATGATGTAATAAGGCATTTCTGTTCATGGAGGGTAGCTTTGTCCTTTCGTGGGATAAGATCACATTTGAATGATTAAGAACATGATGTAATAAGGCATTTCTGTTCATGGAGAGTAGCTTTGTCCTTTCATGGGATAAGATCACATTTGAATGATTAAGAACATGATGTGATAAGGCATTTCTGTTCATGGAGGGTAGCTTTGTCCTTTCGTGGGAGAGGATGCAGGTCTGATGTGGTATTGATCTCTGAGAACCGCTCTTTTGTAATAGAGGACACATTGGTTAAGTGAGACTGTTACAGAGGTATAACATGTCTTATTAGGGCAACTTATATTATTTATAGTATTTATTTGCCCATGGGTAAATCACAGAGCAAATGTATTTTAATAAGGAGGTAAATAAGTGCCATTCAGGAAGGTCTGCTTTTGTACCCTAGGGTATCCGAAGATAAAGGCAGACTGAGAGGTTAATACAACTCCATGTTTACGGTAATGAGCAATAGGATTAATCCATGTTAATTTTGGTACTGAGGTAAAGGTTATGTTATAGACTTACTCCTCTAATTGATATGAATGTAGGTCTGTGATTGACCATCTGTACATAAACACAGAACATGTGTATTTGGTGGAAACAGTAAAGGTACAGTCTGTAGTAATTTAAGGTCATGCTCACCTGCAGTTTATTACATACCCTGTAGTTCGTTAATGTATAAGAATGTACAGAGATTATTCAGTGCAGAGTATGAAATAAAATGCATTTGTTGATTGGTGTAAAAAAGTGGATAGAAAGCTGTTTAGAAATTAAATGGGGTCAGCAGGTTTTGATGGCAAAATGTGATAAGTTTAAAGGAGAAATGAAACAGGAGACAGACACATTCAATTGACGCAAGGGCAGGATGTTTTACAGAGTAAAGAGATCTGTTGATTAGCTTGAAAATAAGTTTAATGAGGGTAGTGTGATGCTTAAAGGGGAAGTGGAAAGGATGAATTGGGAGAGTGAAGGCTTACTTTCTAGGAAATATGAGTTGTTCTTGGAATTGTTAAATAACAGTCTCTTATAATTCACCAGAGTATCAGAAAGATTAAAGAGCAGCAGAGATCACAGATGATTGTAGTAGATGTTTTTCGTGTTTCACTGTTGTAGTCATCACACTTGGGTTATCTGCCTGCAGGTAGCCCTCAATCGGCCTGAATACCAGAGACTTAGTATTTCTGCGTTAGTTGCTGTCGCTCCAGGACTGACATCAGGTCATCGGGGTATAAAAATAGGCAGCCAACGCCATTACATCAGTCTTTCTTGCCAAGGAGCCCGAAGCAGAAGCAGTTTGCACTAGTGCCAGTCGGCCGCTACCTGAGTTTTTGTTTCCAAATTGAATCATCCTGAAGTTTTCTAAAGCTAAGTACCCTGTTGGGGGTCCTTTTTTCTTGCTCTAACTGATGTCAGAAAAAATTAACAATTGTCTCACATGTGGAAAGCAAATACCACATCAAGATTTTCATTCTTACTGCGTCACCTGTTTAGACCCAGACCACTACGTACCTCGCTGTCGGTTTTGTGCTTTGTTCAACGCCCAAACTATTTGTCATTGGGCCTTTATTGTCGCTAAATATTTTCGCTCTCGATCTCTGTATTCTGAAATGGCTTCGGTAAGCCATCCGACTACCGATCTTCTGAAAAAACGTAAGGATAAAGACAGAGACAGACCACACAGGTCCAAAACCACTGACAACGCTTCCGTTAAGCTAGTTGCCAGTTCAGCAGTACTCATTGAGCGCTTTTGCAGCCCCTGATGCCCACTTTGATGGATTCATAGGCTGCTACAGAGACCCATTCGGAGTCCAGTATGCCGTGAGACTCTTTGACTATGGAACCTGTGGATGTCTCTACCTTGGATGGGTCCGGATCCGCTGTGCAGGCACCGGCTTCCGAGGAAGTTCTTCTCATTACCGATATTCGACACAAACCGACAAATTCTTTTGCATCTTCAGTTCTGTCTAAAACTACCGAGTTTCTAAGGCCTAGAGTACGAGCTATGCCAAAAAAACAGATGACCCAAACTCAAGCACCTGCTTCCTTGCCACAACATCAAATGCTTAAAATGGCAGAAGACCTGATTATGCTGATTAGGGGAAGCCAGCCTTCCTCTGCTAAGAGAAAGAGACCTGTCCCCAGCAGCTTTAACTGACCAAGAGTCCGACGACTCTGAGGTTTTTGAATATGAAGACATGCCTTTATCTGCTTATGAGGATTCAGATGCAGAGGACTGCATTCCCTCTGCTTCCCCTCCAGAGGATTTTTCTTTTGGTGAGCCCCTACATAATTTAAGAGAGCATTTCCACTGGGAATGCCAGGATTATCCTCAGTCCAAAAAGAGACTCGGGGGAATTTTTAGATTTGCCACAATGTAGACCTTTAGCTATCCCTTCTTTTCTGGATGTTGTGGATGATGTCTTTATGGAATCCAGTCCAACTCCTGATAATTTAGCCCCTGCTCCAAGGAAAGCAGACAGGTACTACAGAGTCCCTGACTCTTACAAATTTCTTTTCAAAAATCCTACTGCTGACCCAGAGGTAATTTCCCAGGGGCCTAAAGGTATAAAAGCTACTACAGCTAAGAATCCCACCCCTTCGGACAGGGATTTCCAAGCTTTAGACCTCTGCAACTCTTGCCATTAGGGCATTGAATTGCCAGTTTCACATGCTGAAGTACCAACAACATATTATGGAACTTATTAAGCAATAATTAGCTACCCTTACAGACTGTGCAGAAAATAAAGAATTACAGGAGCTTATGCATTCTGCAAACCAAGTCAGCAAGCATACCTTGCAATGTGGCTTTGACGCCCTAGAAGCATCTTGCAGGGTAGCAGTCACTGGTTCTGTACTGAGAAGGCATGCTTGGCTTAAGGAGCAGACCTTGCCAGACCATGTCAAATCAAAATTACTAGATGCTCCTTTCAATAAGGACAATATGTTTGGCGTCAAAGCAGAAGAGGTTCTAAAAAAGATGGAAGGAAAAGCTAAGTCTATGCAGACAGTCAAAGATTTTTTGCAAGTGCAGCCGCCAAGATTCAGTAGGCATTGGCCCTCAAAGCGTTGGTCCTTTCCAGCCTCCTCAAGGCCATCTCAAACTAGACCCAGGGGAAAGAGACCCCTCAGATTACAGTCTCAGGGTATGCAGAGATCTAAGCATTGGAGTACCTCCACTTCTAAAACAAGGAATGATAAGCCATCCCCTTACGGAAAGAATTCACAATGACTTCTCAACTCCACTCCTCACCTCTGCCCAAGTGCTAGTGCCCATAGGAGGAAAACATGCCTATCATGCAAAAAACTGGACCTCCATCACCAAAGACCAATGGGTCCTCAACATTGTATCCCAGGGGTACAAATTTTACTTCCACTCACTGCCAACCCCAAAAGGGTTCCCAGATCTTCCTCCAAATCAGTGGGCAGAGGCACAACACCAAGTCCAATCCCTGCTTTCGATAAGGGCAATTCACCCTGTTCCTGCAGAACAGATAGGTCAAGGGTTCTATTCCAGGCTTTTCCTGGTACCCAGAAAAGAGGGCACTTGATGCCCAATCCTAGATTTTTCCATTCTAAACACCTTCCTGGTGGTACCAAAATTCAAAATGCTCACCCTTCAGCTGCTTCTTCCTAAGCTGGCCAAAGATGCCTGGTTAGCCACCCTAGACCTAAAAGAAGCCTATCTGCACATCCCTATCAGGGACTCATGCAGGAAATACTTACGTTTCAGAGCAGGATCTATGCATTATCAGTTCTCTGCACTTCCCTTTGGCTTATCCACTGCTTCCAGAGTATTCACAAAATGCCTGGCTCCAGCCATTGCCTAGTGCAGACAGAGAAAAAAATTCAAATTTACCCTTACTTGGACGATTGTCCGATTCAGGCAGACAGTCAGGAAAAGCTGTTGCAGCACCTGACATTTGTAAATAACCTTCTAACCTCCCTGGGGTACATTATTAACGAAAATAATTACTATATACTAGCCAGCCCCAACTCTTCTTGACTGCCTCCACCCATTCTTCAGCTTTGGGAATCAACCCAAGTGTGATGACTGCAACAGTGAAACACAAAGAACATAGTACAGTTGTGTACACTTACCATAAATGTAGATGTTCGAGTGTATTCACTGTTGCAGTCCTGGTTTCTCACTCTCCAGCCCCCTTGCTTCTCTTTCTCTCCTCTGTATGTCTATTACTCATCCTTTACAGGGCTATTGGTATTTACTTTTTACTGGTGGTGTTTTCCTCACCATAATTTAGCTCCTTATTTGGGGGGGGCTCCTGACATTTGGGGCAAGAAAACCTGATGTAATGGTGTCAGCTGCCTATTTTTTATACCCCTGACGACCTGACGACAGTCCTGGAGTGAAAGCAACCGACGCAGAAATACTAAGTCTCTGGTATTCAGGCGGACTGAGGGCTAACCTGCAGGCAGATAACCCAAGTGTGATGACTGCAACAGTGAATACACTCGAACATCTACATTTATGGTAAGTGTACACAACTGTACTTTCTGAGAAGATGGAAAACGTTTCTCTATAGACAGAGTAGTGATAGTGTTGAGCTATTGTTAATATTATCAGTTTTAGCGCTGCCAAAAGTAACACAAACAGTACAGATGCACATATGAATTGTATAGTCCAGGAAAAATGACTCAAATTAACAATTATGTAAATGGACACATAACTCCTTCGTGAAGCTACCTGAATTAGCAGTGTTTCAAAGGACCAGGGCGAGAATATTATGTCCTCTAGTGTGTTTCTTAACTGTCTGATCCTGGGAGTTTTTGTTCATTATCAGCTGAGTGTACTCCACATTTGTTAACATCTGAGTGTACTCCACATTTGTTAACATCTGAGTGTACTACACATTTGTTAACATCTGGGTGTACTCCACATTTGTTAACATCTGGGTGTACTCCACATTTATTAACATCTGGGTGTACTCCACATTTGTTAACATCTGAGTGTACTCCACATTGTAGGTGTACTCACTCCACTTTATTCAAGCTCAGTTAAAGCCTTTGGAATGCTGTCATTCTCTTTTTGTATTCTTACTTATCCAGTCATTTCCACAGAACTAGACAACTTGACAAGGTGACTACAACACATATATGCAGCACAAGAACAGTATCAAACAGCTGTTCCTTAAAAACTTGGAAGATTTAACTAGTCGTGGACCCCAGCTCTGACCCTGTCCTTCCAAACATGCAGTCACATCATGACAGCATTCTGAATGGTCCAAGTCCTTGACTTTCTTTCCATGTTTACTCCACCACAGAACAACAGGACAGCATGGTGAGGCACTGCTTAAGATGATGTCTGCCTCACCACACTGTGGACTGTGGTTTAATGCTGGCCTCCATATTGGGTTTGCAGGGAGTCTATATGTTGTTCACATGTTTGTGTGGCTTCTTTCTGGGTACTACAGTTTCCTTCCACTTCTCAGAATTATGACAGTTGATAGGCTATTGTACATTCTGTCCATATGAATTGCATTTATCCTTGTCTTTGTGTGTCTTTTTGGCATGTGCCATGGTTGAAAAGGAGCATGGCACACCAGTTCCTTTACTTTGGTAACAATTTTTACAAAAAATAATAACAGGGACTGAGATAACAAACCCATTATAGAAAAATAATAGTAGGGACTGAGATAACCAAATTATAGAAAAATAATAATATGGACCAAGATAAATTGTACAAAAATAATAATATGGACCGAGATACATTGTACAAAAAAAAAATAACAGGGACCGAGATAACAAATTGTACAAAAATAATAACAAGGACCGAGATAACCAAATTATACAAAAATAATAGGGACCGAGATAAATTTTACAAAAATAATAACAGGGACTGAGCTGATAAATTGTACAAAAAATAATAACAGGGACTGAGATGATAAATTGTACAAAAATAATAACAGGGACCGATTTAACCAAATTATACAAAAATAATAGGGACCGAGATAAATTGTACAAAAATAACAATATGGACAGAGATAACAAATTGTACAAAAAAAATAAATAAATAACAGGGACCGAGATAACAAATTGTACAAAAATAATAACAGGGACCAAGATAACCAAATTGTACAAAAATAATAGGGACCGAGATAAATTTTACAAAAATAATAACAGGGACTGAGATGATAAATTGTACAAAAATAATAACAGGGACCAATTTAACCAAATTATACAAAAATAATAGGGACCGAGATAAATTGTACAAAAATAATAATATGGACAGAGATAACAAATTGTACAAAAAAAAAAAAAATAACAGGGACCGAGATAACAAATTGTACAAAAATAATAACAGGGACCAAGATAACCAAACTGTACAAAAATAATAGGGACCGAGATAAATTTTACAAAAATAATAGGGACAGAGATGATAAATTGTACAAAAATAATAACAGGGACCGATTTAACCAAATTATACAAAAATAATAGGGACCGAGATAAATTGTACAAAAATAATAATATGGACAGAGATAACAAATTGTACAAAAAAATAAATAAATAACAGGGACCGAGATAACAGATTGTACAAAAATAACAGGGACCGAGATAACAAATTGTACAAAAATAATAACAGGGACCAAGATAACCAAATTATACAAAAATAATAGGGACCGAGATAAATTGTACAAAAATAATAATATGGACAGAGATAACAAATTGTACAAAAAAAAAAAAAATAACAGGGACCGAGATAACAAATTGTACAAAAATAATAACAGGGACCAAGATAACCAAATTGTACAAAAATAATAACAGGGACCGAGATAACCAAATTGTACAAAAATAATAACAGGGACCAAGATAACCAAATTGTACAAAAATAATAATAGGGACCGAGATAACCAAATTATACAAAAATAATAGGGACTGAGATAACAAATTGTATAAAAATAATAACAGGGACCAAGATAACCAAATTGTACAAAAATAATAACAGGGACCGAGATAACCAAATTGTACAAAAATAATAACAGGGACCAAGATAACCAAATTGTACAAAAATAATAACAGGGACCGAGATAACCAAATTGTACAAAAATAATAATAGGGACCGAGATAACCAAATTATACAAAAATAATAGGGACTGAGATAACAAATTGTACAAAAATAATAACAGGGCTCTTTTATCGGAAGATGAATAAAAGACTTCTCAGTTTTGTATGAGAAGGAACACAAAAATGACTGCAGTGGGATTTGAAAGCTGAATTTCTGTAGGGTAAAGTCACAGCCTCACTGCAGGGAACTTCTACTCCTCTGCACACTCTCAACTAATCAACTCCATGGTCATAACATAGCAGAGCGAGGACCATTTCCCCTGCAGTGACTTCCACAAAGTACAATTTTGCATTCAAGAACATTTGGTGTATCCGTCAGAATAACAGGATACTGCTGAGCAACATCCATCCCACGTTACTTACGAGACATTGCAGACTGACCGCATTACAAGAACAGCAAGACGAAACATGCTGAAAATAACTGTTAGATCCTGTACCCACAGCATCACAGTACAAGTATAGCTGCAAACTAGCTGATGCAGTCTTTTGTATGTTTTATTAAGGGGGTGATCCGGCTGGGGGGGTCAAGGCTCATTTTCAGTGGAGGCTTGAGCATGCTGACTGATTATATTAACAACCACTTGCTCCTAAAGTAAGCAAATACAGTATGTGATAGATGTAACTATACCATGAAGCTGGAATCAATCCTTACATGTAACAATAAAGAAGACATTAAGTAAGTTGTCAGAACACACACCTCTCCTTTCACTCGAGACAGGGTCAAGTCACATACCCACCTACATAGAGGTACTCACTAAGAGCCCACCAAAGGACCAGAGACCTCCCAAGTGCAAGCAGGTCACACATACTGGAACACGAGCAGACCCTACTTCACATAGCAACACACATACACGTGTCTCAACAAATAATCCACTAAGGCATCCTGGTTATAGGTGATTCCATAGTGAGATGCACAGATGTCCCCCCTCACCAAGATGGACAAGGAGAAAGTTAAGGATAGCTGCCTGTCATGTGCAAGGATCCGTTAAATTATGAACTCGGGTCACACAACAACAATTACTGTTATGACTCTGTCATAGTACATGTTGGAGTGAACAACTTGTGACATACCTCTCTGGACTTTATGGAGAGAGACATGACTGAACTCTCAGATTGTCTCCCAGGTAGGTATGTCCCTAGCACTAATCAGCATTTTCCCTTCACCCAGGATGATGCCACAATACAGACAAAAAACGATTGACTTCAACAATTGGCCTTAGCTGCTGGTGTCAATCCAAGGAGATCCAGTATCTGTCAGCCTGGGAAGACATGGACAACAGACCATGCTGCTTTGTTAGAGATGGTCTTCATCTTTCACCTCAAGGCTTTTGGATACTGGCAAAGACTCTTGTCTCCCTCATAGTGCCCTTTTATGGCCATATCAAAACAAAAAAAAATCCTGATGTAAAGAAATCCACTTGAGACAAACTCAAGGTTATGCTGCTTAATACTGCGAGCCTCAACAGAAAACTGCACTCCCAGCAAGCACTCTTCAGCTTGGAAGATGCTGATGTTGATGCACACTGAGACTGCATTCAAGGCAACAGAGAGCACCCCGGCCATACAAGGCTACAATGCCTTCCACACGTTGCATGAAAGAACCAAAGGTGAAGGTGTGTACATCTTCATTACATCCAAATACACCTCAAGACTGGTTAAAGGAAATCCAAGGGATCAGTCTTGGGGCCTCTGTTGTTTGGGATATACTTTTCTGAGGTGCAGGCCAAAACCCCGGGCTATGGCTGACCAAGTGTGTAGATGACTGCAAGTTGGGTGCTGTCATCAATTCCCCTGATGACGTGGACATTCTCCAAGAGGATCTCACCCAAACAAATGACTGGTGCCAGAAACATAGCCTAAAACTGAATGCCAAAAAATGCATCATCATCCCTTTTGGATAGAGTGATGTCCCCACAAATTATTACATTAAAAACAAGGTTTTAAGCATGCAATCAGTCGAGAGGGAGTTGGGTACCCAGGTTGATAGCAAACTGACTTTTGACCACCATATTGCCTCCGTTGTATGGAATCCTTTCTACATGGCCTACCTCATTTGTAAGGGTATCTCAGGGTATGACAAGGATGTCATAATATCCCTGTATTCTTCTCTTATAAGACACATAGAGTACAGTGCCCCTTTCGGCATATACCTTACAAAGCACTTGCAGAAGCTGGAGAAATCACAGAGGTTCCTCACCAGGAGAATCCAGTGCCTCAGACATCTTCCCTACACTTGTAGGCTAAAAGCCCTGTCCCTCTACTCAGTCTGGTACAGACTCCTCAGAGGTGACCGCTGTCTGGCATACAAAGCAATCTCAGACCCCACCTTGATGGGACTGCTGCTTATCCTCAAGTCTAGCTCCACTCGAGTAACCCGTAATGTGACCTCAACCTGGTCTGTGACATCAATAGGACTTGTTGGCAGGACAGATGTGTCCCAGGGACTCCGCGTTCTGTGGAATAGTCTCTGTATACATCAAGCACAGTACCTCATTAACCCTTTTTAAGCATATCCTGGGTAACTAGATGGGGAACAGAAAATATACCCCTGGGATTCCACCTGTGTCCCTGCTGGACAGGGGCATCGGGTGCTGACTTGTTGAAACATGGGCAAAATTCTTGGCTAGGCTTGTAAGGGTCTCAGGGCCAATAGTCTAGTAACTTCATATGATCCTAAACAGTATGACTGTCTAGAGCTACTCCAGGTACAATTAAATATAGGTAAAACACTCTATCACATCATTGCTAGCTACAGGTCCCTCACCATGAACCAAGAGAAACACACCAACTACCTGGACTTGCTAGAATCACTCCCTATACCGTCAAACACTTTGGTCATAGGAGATGTTAACTACCCTTCCATTGATTGGACAACATACACGAGCAGAAATGCAATCACCCTGAGGTTCCTGGACTTTAATTCAAATGCTTTGGAACAGCTAGTCTGCACCCCTACAAGGGTCTCGAATGTTCTGGACCTGGTACTCACCAACATGGGAGGGGGTTACTGCACTACCCCCTTGTGTTGCCCTCCTGGTGAAGTCAGACCATAAATCTGTCTCATTTGAAGTAAAGATTAGACTGGACACCCCCACAAATGCAAACAAACTGAAAGATTTCTCCAATGCAAACTTCATCCTACTAAGTGAGAGTATAAAAAGTTTCAAACTTCCTGCTAACACAGCCAACAGTGACTCCTATGTGGAGGAGTACACAAATGCCCTGATAGACATTTAAACAACTGCATAGATGCGGTTGTACTCAGGATCAAAGCCAGGTCCTTCCAAAGAGACAAGCCACCCTGGTGGACTGCAAGTATAGATGGGTTTTACAAGAAAAGGAAGAAACTGTTATCCAAGAACAAGAGGGAACTTGCTCCCCAGAGGAAGAATACCCTCCACAGCTTGAAGAAGCAAATCAGATGTCTTCTAAAGTCCTGTAAAGCCAATTATGAGGCTGAATTAGCATCTCTAGCTAAAGACAGTCATAAGGCTATCTTTGGTTATGTCCGAAATCTTAAAGGGAATGCCCGTCTATGTGCCAAACTGATTGTGGACGGTACTACTCACACTGAACTTGAAGAAATTGCCAACTTGCTGACAGATTTGGTGCAATTTTCACCCCCTTGTTCCCACCAGACACACCACAAAGCATCCCCGTCACCAGTCCACTACCTAGCATTTCCAAAGAGCAGGTAAAATCCACCTTTTCCAAGGCCAAATACACAGCCTGCATGTAACCAGATAACATCCCAGGCTGATTACTAAACAGTGTGAAACAACACTTAGCAGAACTGCTTGGCACACTCTTCAGCCATAGCCTGAGCACTGACTTTGTTGCAGGAGAGTGTGGTGAAAAGTAACAGTAATCTCCTTTTTGGGTCCATCAACCGACCCTGGGAACTATAGACCCATAAAAAAAATAAATAAATTTTTTACTTTATCTATCTTCTGTTTTAATTTTTGTTTTTACTCATAGTATTTGATTCTAGCCTAAATTTACTAAATAACTCTGTATAACTCTACCTTTTAATGTTAATTTTGTAACAAATTTTATTTTTTTTTAATTATACTTTATTGTATTTCCTTGTCATTGTTGCTGCTTGGAGCTTTTCTCCCCGGGCCTCTACTGAAAATGGACATGTATCCAGTTAGACTAGCCCGGTCAACAAATGTAAAATAAATAAATAAATAAAATAAATAAATAAACCTAACTAGCCTTGTCTGCAAGGCCATGGAAAGAATCATCATGGACCTTATCAACAAGGACATAGGCGACCTTCAAACTTTTGACTCGACCCAATTTGTCTTCATTAAGGGCAGATGTTGCTTATTAAACCTGGTGGACTTCTTTGAGAATGTCACCAAAGCCCTGGATGAGGGCAAAGCAGTACATGCCACTTATCTTGACTTAGCCAAGGCCTTTGACACAATCCCTCACTCTGGTATCATTGAGAAATGCTCCCAGCTGGGAGCTGAAGTTATGGAATGCCTGTGAAGTGAAGGATTTGATGTAGAAGGTCTAACACAGGTTACACGGAACAAGTTCCCAAAATAAGAAGAAACAGTAAGATCAGGTGACATCTGAAGAAAAAATATGGACATGGGAAGGAAAAAGAGATTTAACATGGTGTAATATTTATGTAAAGGAGAAAGCAAAACTAATCAATGCAAAAAGAGCAGCACCAACGATATTTGAAGAGAAATACAGGCAAAGGAATCCAGACATGGAAAACTTTACAATACAAAAAATAAGAAGACAAAGAGGAAAAGTAGAAAAGGAGATAAGTAATGGAGAAGTTAAAGAAATAGAAACTGAGGTTATGGAGTACCTACAAAATGAAGGATTCAGTGTAGAAAATCTAATTCAGAAAGCACCACAACAGGATAGAGCAATCGATATCCAAATTAAGGGGAAACCAGTGGAATGGGAAGGAATTGGTCAGGTGCCATATGAAGATAGTTTGGAGCCTTCCACATGAAACTAGTATAAATGTTCACTTGAAGCTGGACAGCAAGGGAAGGAACAGGAAACTGTGGCAACTCTGACACAGTCAATGTTAAGGAGTGGTAGGCCAGTGAATTCCCATATGACAGAGCAACGGATGACACAGGATGTAATTGAAGAGAATATGCCACAGGAAGATGCTATATAACTCTCTGTAGAATGCCCGCAGGAAATGGAGAACAAAGAATGGACCCTTAATTTAGAAGAAATTGAGCTAAGAGAAGAGTTACTTGATTTAATGGAGACAGATAGACATGTTAAGATCAATGAAAGAAACAGACTGCAGAAGGTCAATAAAACCCCAAAAGTCAGAAGTTTGATAAAACAAATGAACACAGCAATTAGGACTGTTCATAGAGATCCATGCAATGTAACAGAAATAAAGAGGGTGTATTACTGTGCAGCTAAATGAATAATAGATCAAATTCTCCCACAAGAACACAGGGTAGTAAGGGAAGGGAAGGGGAGAAATTGAATACCATTATGGAAGTATCAAATAGAGAAAACTATAAAGCAATTAAGACCAGAAGTGTCACTGTTACAGTATAGAAGAGGGAACAGACCAACAAAAATACTCAGAAAGGTAAATGTGATAAATACAATGCACTTTATTATAACGGATCAGGATCTAACTTGTACTGTTGCAAATAATAAACTACAAATCTCAGCACAGGCAGAAAAACTTAGAAGATACACAGGAATATAAAGGAAAAGTACAAAATAAGCAATTTATTGATGACCCCAAAAAGTTCTATAGAGAATTGGGAAACAAGGCAAAAAGAATTGAAAGACCACCAAAAAAGAAACAGATACATTTTGGAGAAATATCTATGAAGATCCTGTGGAACATAAAGATACTGAATGGATAGAAGTAAAAGAAAGAATAAGAAGTTCAAAGATACAGGATATGGAATGGGATGAGGGAATGGCCAGAGAGACTGAGATAAATTTAAGAAAAGCCTCCAATTGGAAAACCCCAGGCCCAGATGCAGTGCCTAACTTCTGGCTAAAAGTATTGACATCTTTTCACGAAGACTTAGCCACACTGCTTCTACTTAAGAATGAACCTGTAAATTATTCTAAAAATTATACACCAATAACTTGACTTCCATCAATGTATAAACTGTATACTGGAATTGATGCCAAAAGAGATTATAGTCATTTAGAAGAAAATTCAAGCATGGTAATAAAAGAAAGTCATATGGAACGAAGGATCATCAGTTGCTAAAGAGTCATAATGGAGAACTGTAAAAAGGGGAATAATCTGTGTGGCATGGATTGACTATAAAAAAGCATTTGACAGTATCCCACATTCATGGATAAAAGAGTGCTTAAAAATGTATAAGATATAACCTACACTGATCAACTACATTACAGTGACCATGAAACAGTGGCAGACCACTTTGCAGTTAAGTCATGATAGAGGACAAATTATTATTCCAGGGATAAAAATTCAACAGATTATGCAATGGCTTTAATTTGGCTCCTAGAAAAATGCAAAGTGTAAAGACTTCACATCTTCTCTTTGTTGATGATTTAAAATTGTATAGCTCATCAGATGAAGAACTAAAAGCGCAACTGCTTGTAGTTAAAAATGTTTCAGTTGATATAAGAATGTCATTTGGTCTTGATAAATGTGCAAAAGCAACCTTTAAAGCAGGAAAACTGCAGCACCAGGAAAACATCAGTTTGGGACATGAATGTGATATAAAAGAACTTGAGCAAGAGGGAGTGTAGAAATGTTTGAGAACTGATGAAGGCTCAACAATAAAACATGAAAAAAATGCAAATGAAACTTAGTAAGGAATATATTAGAAGACTTAAATTAATCCTGAAAACAGTGTTGATATCTAGTAGCAAAATTCAAGCTATAAACCAATTTGCTCATAAGAACCAAATGTAGTGAACGTTTTGAAATATGAGGAGAATAAATCTAAGATGACTTCCCTCCGTAGTGTAGCAGAAGCATATCGGTGTCAAGCAGGAATGGAAATCAAACCAGAAGTAGATAAAAATCAGGCAGCAACTGAATGTGCTGAAAAACAAAAGAAAGAATATAAGCTGAAGGATCAGTTGAGAAGGCAAAAAGTGTGGAAAAAGTATAAATATATTTGCAAGTATAGAAAACTTCTCGAAGAACCTCATGTTGATCAGGATCGAATGCAGGAATGGTTAAGGTGAGGCAAATTCAAACCAAAAGATGAAAGGTTAATATTGGCAGACCAAGATAGTGGGCTATGTACACGGTTCACAAAGTCCATTGAATATGTGGAAGAAACAGACAAATGTAGGTTTTGTAAAACAGGATTGGAAACAGTCACACACCTTGTTGCTGGTTGTGACATACTAATGGCAGAAGGATTGTATACTGAAAGGCACAGTAATGTGGTAAGACTGTTGCACTGGGGATTGTACAAACATTATGCTATTGAAGAGGCTAAAAACCACTGAAAACGTGAATCGCAAAGTAACATAGAAAATGATGGTCTGTATCACGTGGGATCACCAATTACCAATAGTTCAAAAGATAGATGCGAGAAAAACAGATATACTGGTCCATGAAAAGAAGGCAAAAGTAGCATTGATTATTGAAATCGCTATACCCAGTGACTACAGTGTCTTGCATAGAGAGAGACACAAAGTCAAAATATCAAGATTAGCAGGCAGAAATGAGAGCAATGTGGAAGAAAGATACCCAGACAGTTCTAATAGGGTAGGAGCAATGGGTCTTATAAAAAATAATCTACAGTCTTATTTAGATATGTTACCAATACATGTAACGCCATACAAATTTTAGGAGTCATTATTGCTGGGCACACTGCAGGTGCTGCGAAGACCACTTTTGGCTGAAATCAAAGACTGAAACAATACTCGTTACATGAACTTTAATCATACTTTGACTTAGGAATTGGGTCCATTCCCATCATGGTATTCGAAGCCCAAAAGATTTGGAGAAATTATAAAAACTGGGGATTAACCCCTATGTGACTAGATAGGTATCAAACTGACTTACTGACAGAATGCATACTGTCAAAGTTGGTGATCCACCTCTACCAGTAGACCAGATACCAGTGGTGTCCACAAGGATCTCTGCTGGGCCCTCTACTGTTTGAAATCTACTTTTTTGGATGTCCAGGTGAACGTGGATGGCCTGTGGCTGACAAAGTTCACAGATGACTGCAAACTGGGTGCAATCATTGATGTTAACATATTACAAACGGGGCAGACTCTATTGACTGGTGCCAGAGTCATAGTCTAAAACAAAAAGCAAAAAAGTGCATCATTATTCCCTTTGGCAAAGAAGTGGACCCTGCAAATGACATTATAGATAGCAACCCCCAAGTTCAAACACAGTAATGAGAGACTTGGAAACGCAGGTTGACAGCAATTTATACTTTGATCATCATGTCTTCACAGTGGTAATGAAAGCCTTCTAAGTTGCAGATTTCATAAATACGGGCATTGCATCCAAGACTAAGGATGTTATAATTTGTCTACACTTGACCCTCATCAGAACAGTCATTGATTACAGTACTCTCTCTTGCTTGTACCTCACCAGATGCACACACTACAACTGGAGAGACCACAGAAGTTTCTAACCAAGAAAAATGAGGGCCTCCAAAATGTGATCTATACAAAGACTGAAGGCCTTGTCTCTGTAGTCTGTATCATACAGGCTTCTGAGAGGCTACCTGTGCCTGCCGTACAGAGCGATCTCTGACCCTGCACTAATGGAAATGATACATGTCCGCAAATCAAATGGGAAGAGAGTCACTCACTCCAGGGATGTCAACCTAGCCTGTAACATAAATAGAACATTTTGAAAAGATAAATATGCTTCTCAGAGATTGCCACTCCTCTGGAATAAACTCCCACTTCACGTGAAGCAGACCTCCTCAATGACCATATTTAAGTGCAACCTTGACAATTGGATGGGAGACTTAGATTCACCCCAGGCGTGACACCTATGTCCCTCATGGACAGGGACAGTCTGAGCTAATCACTGATTTGCTCTGTTAACAATGACCATCTAACCATGGTCAACTAGGGAACAAGGCTGTTACATGGTTAGGCATGTTAAAGCCCTAGAGCCATTAGCCTAGTAACTTCCTGTGAACCTATGAATCTAAATGAGTCACACTTCAGGCAAATGGAGACTGGAGAAGTCAAACCCAAGACAGCAAGATGAAGCTCCTTAGCAGGTCATAGTCTTAAACCTGTGTAGTAGCTGCCATGTGATACAACTTTCATATCCAGCTTTGATCAAAAAGTTGGACTACTACAAACTGTACTTGTTAACCACTCTGTTTTATGCAGAGTAGTATGGTTTTAAAGGTCTTGCAATGGCAGCTCTTCTGCTCCATTTTAATTAGTGACCACTCCAGTTGCAGTACTGAACCAATGGGACATCAGCTTCTTGGATTTCATCAGTGGTCATGTGCTTCACTCACTGGCTTGACTACACTCAGAATTCAGCAGCTCTCTATTGTAATTCCAAGAATTGTGGGTCCCAAAAGTGGCAAAAGTGCATGAGGACAGCAATGGTCAAAAATCACTGCTCTCTTTTAAAGGTGTTTTTCTGTTTTTTTTTTTGCAGCGGACAGTATTTTATATATATATATATATATATATATATATATATATATCCACCATGGAGATTATCAAATAATTTAACCAAAACAAAAAAAAAATAAAATTTCTTAAAATAAATGGCATGCTTAGCCAAAGCATTTGTTGTATCTTTATTCTTGATGGCTAAAATGTGTTCATATACTCTGTCAGCAAGCCTTCTATTTGTTTTTCCTATTTAAAAAAAAAAAAAAACAGGACATGAATCACAATAAGCATCGTAAACCATGCCTTTAGTTTTACAAGTATATCTACTATTAACTTCCAAAATTCTGCCTGAAGATTTCACAACAGCTGTACTACTCTCAGACATTTGTCTGCAATACTTGCAGGATTGATAACTTAATGTAGCAGAAGGTCCAGGATCATTTGGAGTATCAACATTGTTTTGTATAAGTAAAACTAGGTGTGATACCTATTATGGTGACCAGCTCATTACCCCAAATTGATGGTCCAGTGAGTATTAATATTTTTGATTTGTTCCATCTCTGTGCATGTAGGCAATGCAAACAAGTTTTGAAATACTGTAGAATTTGTTTTTATTCTGAGCTTGATAGCCATGCAGTAGAATAAGCAAAAACCTGTCCAAGCATTTTTGAATAACTTCCTCTTCTCAAATAATTTCATTAGAATATTAACTTCATTCCAAAAAAAAAATAATATATATATATATATATATATATATATATATATATATATATCACTGTCACTAATTAACCTGCTGAGACATATTAACTGCCCTCTTAGTATATTCTACTTCGTGAAATTGGGGTGCATACCAGTATAGTGTAAACAGTTATTACGAAAAGTGGATTTATGAAATAACTGGTTATCAGTACCTATAGTAATGAATCACCATACCAAGCAGTACCAGTCAGCCCTGTCAACACTTTCTCTGCATCTAAACTCACTGTATCAATATATTGAAATTTCTGTTCTACCTGCTTCACCTATATCAACATCCTGGTATTCATTACATTATCAAAAGTTTGTCTGCTGCCGCAGATCCATAAACGTAATCATCTGTTAATCCTGGCACATAGCGTGCATTAACAGACATAAAAAAACGAATCACGAGTCAAGATAGAAACAGCTGAATAAGATGAAGACAAGCAGAGGTCTTTAGCCTTTGGTATATCTCGCTCTGCCACTTGCTTCCAACAGATGAGAATCTCATTGGTCGCTAAGGTCTAGTTGGACAATTTAACCAAACATACATAGTATTAATCTACACTAACTCAGCATGACTTGACAGACACACCATCATAGCATGGAGTTTTGCCTAGTGGTTGCATTTGCAATATCTCTGTTAATTCCATTTTGATAAATGTAGAGTTGGCAGTCCCAGCTAGAACAAAATATAACGATTATTACAACAAAGGACACCAGCACATGACTCCCTTGTTTTTGACCTTTACTTTTCCAATTGCCAGACTAGAAGCCAGGACCTCTGGCTAACTAAGTTTGCAGATGACTGCAAACTGGGACTTATCAAATCCTGCTGGATACCCACACTGTCGCATTCGTAAACACCTGAGGTACTGAAAATGGGCTCAAATTAAATGTAAAATAGTGCAATATTGTCCAAGTTGGTAGACAACCCCATTCCTCAGTCTCACTATATAGAGAATACCCCACTTCAAAATGAAAATGTTGGTAGGGACCTTAGAACATGAGTTGATAATTCCCTTTCTTTTGATGAATGTGCACAACAATGGTCATAAAATCCTTTTACTTAGCTCAGCTGAGGGCCATGGGAATGTCATCCAGATCTAAAGATGTCCATGTTTCCTTATATTCAGCAATGATTAGATCATTTGTTGAAGTACAATGACCCCTTTCAGAATATATCCCATAAGTTCCTAGCTATGAAGATCACAGGCGTAAAGAGTCTGAGCTACCAAGAATAGCAGGAAGCACTGTCCCTTCATTCAATATCTTCTAGAATCTTGAGGGGCAGTCTGTGCCTTGCCTTCTGCACCGAGACCTCAGTTGTCCTATATCTCAACAATGTTTAATAGTTCCACAAACACTTGGAATCCTAAATTTGCGTCAACAGATCAACAGAACTCAGTAGAGAGAGTTTCATGACGAGTGTTCCTTCACTTGTGGATCGGACAGCCTCTGCAGGTTAAGCAATGCAGCACAGTATCATCCTTCAGTTGAAACCTGTATGAATCAGTGGATATAGAGCCAAAAATCATCACCATAATATCAACAAACAATAACTCCAGAAACTGGAATGACCGTTAGGTGTTTTTATTAATGCATAAATTAGTGGAAATGTAGACATCTGCTGACGGCTGAGTTGATGAGGAGTGTGTTCTCTATGTTGCTGCCATCACTCTGTTTTTTTTTTTCCCCATACGAGTTTGCATTAGTTCATTTACTTCTGTCAGCTTAAGAGCCTCATGTGAGGGCTCTAGTCAGAATCATTTCTGAGTTATTTTGCAGTTTTTAAGGTGGGTGAGCTGATCCTAATCAATTTGCTAAATTTTTTTAATTTTTATGGTAAGATGTTGAGAGGAATGGTTGTGCAGTTCATTTCAGTAATAGAATTTTCTAATACAGAGTTGCTTGTATTTATTCATGGAGTCGGTCAGACTTTATTACCGTAACTTGAGCTTCCTTCACTGACTGCCACTCATTCCTTCTATGAGCCAATTGCCCTTGCAGTTTTATTTCTTATATCGCCCTAGCTTGTACAGTAATCTCAGATCAACAATTAGTCAGGGTAACCATTTACATATATATATTTGTCGCCCGTCCAACAATTCAGAACTCTTTTGGACAAGTTTATTATCTCATTGTCTGCTTAGCCATCAGATACTCAAGATCGATTAGCAGTCTTTTGTGACCCTGCTGGAAACTGAATAGCATGCTCTCTTTCTGTAATTTCCCATTTTTGTTAGGTCTCCATCTTTATTCCTTTTTCTTGCATCTTCCTCTTTAAGTAGAGCTGCTAACAAGTCCATTTCATGTTGTAACTGCTGATACTTTGTTTACATATAAGGCACAGTATATTGTTTGCAGATCCTTCAACATATTCTTGTCACTCTGAAGACTTGAATCTGCACTTGGATTCTTTTGTCTTTCAAAAAAAGAACCCGTTTACTCCACTCTTTTCTAATCTTTTCCAGCTCTGCTCAAGCTTCTTTTTCCTTTGACTTGTATTAGTTTGATTTCCCATAATTTCTCACACTGTCTTAGTACATTTTCATTCTTCCTTTAATTGTCAAGTCTCTTCCTTTAGAGACCACAGACTCTGTTAATACTTGGATACATTTGCATTATTAATTCTGTGTTTCATTACAGGGAGGGAGGTGTTCAGAAAGAAGTATAACGTGACTGTGGTGCAGTCAATCGCTTTGTGCCTTTAACATGTCGCAGCCAACAGCGGTTATATCAGCTGGTGATATCAGGGGTATAGCGCAGCATAATACATTTTCAAATTCACAAAACTGGCAGTAACTGTGTACTTGAAATGACAATGTTGTAAGTGATCACTTACCTAGAAACATCGGCATGCACTTACCTATGCACAATAACATATGCATTAAAGCACCCCATAACTGCTATACTGATCCAGCTGGGGACCCAAACACGAGCTCCATGGCAAACTGCCAACAAATTTTGTTATATAAATGGAAAGGAGATCAGGAAGGAGTGCAGTCAGAAATGGCGAAGAGCAAGCAGAGGAACGTAGAAGGGCAGCGGGAGTGGGAGAAGCAGGATATCATTTTGTTTGAGACATGTGCCCCCTTTTTTAAAAAAAGGATGGTGGGGTGAGGTAGCCTGGTGAAGGTGTGGGTAGGAAGGAGAGAAGAAAATATGGGAGGGCAAACAGTCATAATGCAGACAACTAATGTTCACATGTAGTCGGACAAAAGGGGTGGACAACATGGAGAAATGCAGACAGAATATTCTGACAATGGGGAGGACTGATCTACAAACATGAAATGAGATGAGACTTAGAAGGGTGGGAAATGCAATGATAGAGGATAGGGAGGAGTGAGGAAGGCTTGCCAAGCTAACCCAGACAGGCACATACCCAAACTTCACACACAGCCATGGCAGATACCATAGGTGGGTTGTTCCTGCAGTGGCGCAATGGTTGGCAGCCATTGAGCTGACTGTTACCACATGGGCAACACGTCAGGCTGCTAATGCTGACATCAAGTAGCCAGTCCTGCTTGGTCATCACCAGCCTTCGAATGTCACATGGGGTGATCCAGGAGGACCATTACCAATTTCCAGTAAAGAGCCTTTGCTTCTCAAAAGGAAAAGCAAGAAAAGAGGCCACCAGCAAGCCATTCAGGTTGCCTCCACAGGGTGACCATCACCCTACAGAGAAGTAGGCCAGGGGGATGCTGAGAGATTCATCGGTCGGTGCAGAGTGAGAGGACTGCTGATTCAATTTTCCTTTGTCATCAATAATCCTTCAGAAAAAGAAAAAGATAAATGGAGAAAAATAAAGAAACTATGAAGTCAGATGAGGTTAAAATGAATCGGGAACAGAGACTGGATAAGCAATTCACAAAGAAACAATGGGGGATATATGTATGTGCCTCCCAAATATGCAACAAAGTCTAGAAGATTTAGTATTTTTGAAATGTTTACATACATATTTTTATAACCCAAGTAGATGTCAGAGAATTTTTCCACAGGCAGGCAGCAAATGTTGGAGGTGTGATAGGGAAAAAAGAGGCAATTGGGAACTATTTCCTGGGAGTGTAATGACTTGCCAGACTTTAAACATTCCCTGCAGACTACTGTGTCAGAGATACTGGGTGAGCAAATTGGTGTAAGTAGGGAAATGATTTTTGTGCTCTGATATTGAATCGGAATTACCTAGGCATAGTAAGGCCTTGCTGTGTCTAATTATGGCGGCTGCCAAAAAGCAGTTACTAGAAAATGGAAATCAAAATGTAAACCAGCTGTACTAGAAGTAGCAAATATAGTAACAGAGATAAAACAACTGGAATTGAGATCTATAGAAAAGGGTAGGAGCAAATTACATAGGAAAAAATGGGAATGTGGGGGTAATACATACAAGGAAGGAATGAGGTTTAAAAGAAGGCAGGATTTGAATGAGCTATATAATGTTTGACAGACGATGACTGAGTGGATTATAATTTATTTATATTTGTTGACCGGGAGTGTCCGACTGGACCTAGGCCCATTTTCAGCAGAGGCCCAGGGAGAAAAGCTCCACAGTTAAAAATAGACAGTTACATTGGATTACATAGCGATTAACAATTTACATAGCAATTACTTACAACATATTTACAGATAAAAAAACATAGTACATCAGTAGACAACTAGAATCTTTATCTGTGAAGTACATAACAGACATTAACAAATGTTACAATAAGAAGTTCCTGCTGTATAATAAGTACTAGGCTTATGAGCATCTGAGCTTGCTATAATCAAGGTAGTTAGAGTGGAAAGAAAGGTAGTGGTTGGATGGGGTGGGTGATATTAAAGTGGGAGTTGCAAGGGCATAGCCAGCATGTTTTTAGGTGCGCTTTTAGTAAAGTTTTGAAGTGGATGCATGATGGTACGGAGGTAAGTGTAGGTGGGAGGGAGTTTCATAATTTGTCTGTGGTGCAAGAGAATAGTGCTACACCAGCAGAGTTATTGGCTTTAGTGATCTGCAAGTGATTTTTGTTGCTGGATCTTGGTGGTCTGATGGTGCGATAGGGTTAGAGTAGATTCTGGAGGGATGGGACATTTAGTGGATGGTTTACTAGTTTGTGGGTGTGTGAGAGTTGATACCATTGAAGGAGGTGAGGGAGTTCAAGCCAGCCCAGTTCAGGAAGTGAGAGACAGTGGTGACTACGGTAGGATGCCACTGTGGCGAATTTGGCGATTTTGTTGTAGCAGGTCTCTAGCTTTTTTAGATTGCATTGCCTTAGGTTGGTATATATTGGAGAGGCATAAAGTAGGGTGGAGATAAGGTGGGAATTTGCTATTGAAATCTTTGCTGCTTTGGTGAGAAGTTGCTTATTTCTGTATAACGCTCCTAGTTTTTTTGTGGACTTTTGTATGGTCATGGATATGTGAATGTCGTATTTTAGTTTATCTGTTTCCACTCCTAGCAATTTGGTGTGTTCAGTTGGGTAAATAGTGGTGCCTTTTGCTGTGATGTTAAAGTGAGAGTGGTTTTGAGTATGTTTGGTGGGTTGGAAGATGAGTAGTTTAGTTTTGTTTGGGTTGAGTATTAATTGGGCATCGGATAACCAAGTTTCAACATAAGAAAAAGCTTCCTGTGTGACTTTTTGCAGTTTGGGTAGGGACTGGGCTGAGCAGATGGTTGAGTCATCTGCGTATTGTATGAGTGTGCCATGTTTGGTGGCAGAGGCTAGATTATTGGTGAAAACAGAGAAGAGTAGAGGTCCAAGGATGAATCCTTGGGGAACCCCTACGGAGACAGGTAGTTGGGGAGATATGTCATTCTGCCATACAATGGATTGTTGGCGGTCAGGTAACTCTGAAACCAGTTGGTGACTGATTGTGAGAAGGATAGGTTATTGAGGACAGAGATAAGTTGTTTGTGTGGGACCATGTCAAATGCTTTAGATAGGTCTAGGAAAGTAGCAGAGGAGAGATGGCCTTTCTTTTTATGCTAAAGGATAGTGTTAGTAAAGGAGAGTAAGGCAGTGGTGGTGCCATGGTTTGGTGGGAAACCATGCTGAGTATTGGAAAGGAGGTTGTTAGTAAGGAGGTAGTCTGAGACCTGAGAGTGTATGCATCTCTCTAGTATTTTGGAGAGTGGAGAGAGAATAGCTATGGGGAGGTAATTGGTTAGTTCTGTGGAGGGTCTGCCTTTGTGGAGGGGAATTATATGTGATAGTTTCCACAGTGTGGGAACATAACTTTCTGACAGAGATCGGTTAATCAAGATGGATACTGGGTAGGCCAGAGCATCAGCTGAGATTTGTAGGTATTCACTTGGGAGGTTGTCGGCTGCTAATTTGGTGGGCTTAAGTTTAGTTAAGAGTTTTTTTATATTGGAGGTAGGTACAGGAGAAAAAGAGAAGGCAGTGTGGAGATTAGTAGTTGAAGGGGTGGGTTGGAGGGGAGGGTGGTTGTGTTGTTTAGCTAGTGATAGTATGGTTTGTGTGAAGTGTGTGTTGAATGAGGTAGCAATATTTTCAGAGTAGTGAGGGATATTAGAAGGAGGGGTACTGACTTTACCTGAGTGGAGGATGGAGTTTATGGAGGACCAGAATTGTTTGGGGCTGTGTTGAGGAGTCTAGGGCAGACTGGTAGTATTGGAATTTGTCCTGTTTTATTAGCTTTTTGACTCTATTGCATAGTTCTAGGAATTTGTCTAGCTGAGGGGGTTTTGGTTTTGCGCCAGTGCTCCCAGGCTTTATCCCTGTTTTTCATTTCTGACTTAGTGGTTTTCTGTAGCCATGGGGAGGGTTGTGCTTTGATTCTGGAAAGTCTTATGGGGGCATGGTAATTAAGGATGCTCAGGAAGGTAGTATTAAAAAATTCAACTGCATCATCAAGACTGAGGTACTTTAGAGGATGCTAGTTACATTCTTTGAGGGATGAGATGAATGTGAGTGGGTTAAAGTTCAGTTTTTTATGTATTTGACGGTAGATGACAGGTTTAGCTTGGTATAGGTATTTTTTGAGAAGGAATGTTGGGGAGTGATCACTGAAGCTATCTGATAAGCAGCCTGTTATGTATGACTGGGGGCTCTTACTGACTAGTATCCAATCCAGGGTAGTGTGCTTGGTGGAGTTTTTTTTATCCTGGTTGGTGACTGGACTAGTTGAGTGAAGCCATGAAGGTGTACATGATGGGTTGGATGGTTGCCAGAGCAGGATTGCCAGTCAGTATTGAAATCACCTAAAATGATAGTTTCTTGGGGGAGATGGTGGGTAGACTAGTTGAGGAGGTTTTCTAGTGGAGGGATGTTTTGGTCAGGTGGGAAGTAGCATCCAATTATGTTGATGGTTTTGTCTGGTTTATTTTGAGGTTGGTATATATTATTTCTTCATTGCCTATTTGTGGAGCTGATGATTTTAAGATCTGGATGTTTAGATGCTGTTTAAATATTATAGCTACACCGCCTCCTTTATTGTTTAGCCGGTCTACTCTTAGTATGCCATAACCTGTAGGGAGTATTTGCTCACTGGTATTGTGAGGTTTTAGCCAGGTTTCTGTCAGGATGACTATATCTGGGGAGTATAAGTCTATGGTGGCATGGAATTCATGGACTTTGTTGGATATAATTCTAATATTTAGGCTTAGTAGAAGGAAGTCACTTGGCTTTCTATTGGCTGTAATATGGGAGAAGTTGTGGTTTCTAGTCTGATTATGAGGACTGGGGTTGGAGATGGTAGGGCCAGGGTTGGGGTGGATGTCTCCACTTAGGGCTAGTTTTGATATGCATGAGGTTATTAGTTTTCTCAGTTTTTGAATATGTTTGTTTATAAGGGAAACCTTATGATTGTGCTCTATGGGTAATAGGTAATAATTGACCAAGGACTGCTCTGAAACTGTAAGTCATTTCTTGACCATTTCTCAGGTGGAAAAGCAGGATAACCTTGTATCAGTAGGCTACTGTGGCCTCAGTTTAAATTAACAAACACACAGTATTGATCAGTTATGGATACTATTTGCTAACGGAATGGAATAAGAGAGAAAGTGGAAGATGTGTGTGTGTGTGTGTGGAGGGGCTGCTTACAAGCCAAAGCAGAGTGCTCTCCAGGGGAAAATGAATATTGGCGCAAACAGGTAGACACATACTAAAAGTTGACTTTGGCTGTTTGCAGACAGTTCAGACCAGGACTGCGCTTTTCTTATAAGAATGATAAAGGTGGTACTCCAGTTGAATACTTAGGAGTGGTGTTAGGTTCAAAGTTAACTTTAGCTGTTTGCAGACAGTTCAGATAAGTGATGTATAATGTTTGCAACTAAAATTGTCAGTATGGTCTGTGATATAATCTTCTTGCAACTGGGACTGTCAATATGGCTTGTTTTCATTTATATAAATGTATGATTGCCTATGTCATAAGTGATAATTTGATAAAGATAAAGATGGTTCTTGTTAAAAAAAAATAAAGAAACAATGAAAAAAGATGCAAATAGTGATATGTAATACAGTTTGTTATACAACACAGCAACATTCTACAAAGTGAATGGAATACTGAACATTAAAATAAATAACATAAGTATACACTTCAGTTATATGTGTTACAGTTTATTGCACTATTGCATTAACTAGAAGAGAAAAAATTGTAAATCTGAATAATACTTAAGCATTAGATATGTTAAAAGAATAGTAATACATTTGTTCATTGATGTTTTCTACAATTTTAATTCAATATTACATCACTGCAGTTCCAGTGAATACTCTACACTTACCCAGTCATGAAGAAGGCCTGACCTGCTTCCTCTGGCAGGTGACCTTATTTTATCGCTGTCCTTAGTTGCTGGTGCTAGACCAACTATATAGTGATAATGCAGTAACAGACTACTTACAGTAGTAAGGTGGTTCTCCCTACATAACCTCCTTTTCACACTGGCGAAAAAAGTCTGGGAGGTGCTTCTTCCAAGTCACTGTACTTACACCAGCACTTCCTGACAGAGTGGGTGATGCCAGTGGCATTTGCTTGCCATCTTGGCAATTTGGTGCCATGCTTCTACTTTAAAAAGGAGCTTTCACAGTCCCACAAAAGACACTTCCATTGATCTGTTTGCAGCAAGTGTTTAAAAAACCTTGCACTCCATACTGTACCAGGCAAGAACCTGATCAGAATCTGATCCTTCTGAGTCTGTCCTCCCACATCATTTGGAGTCTAGAAGCTAAAATTATAGCTGTGATGCATGGATGCGTGTGGTTGGCACCACATGATGGAGATCAGTGGACAACAGAGTGGTGTGACTGCACATGTGCAAAGTGTGTGTGGTCAGTAGCATGATGCAGGGGGAAATTTACATGGCCACACTCAACAGATGCACATCATTTCATGTGGTCAGTAGCATGATGCAGGGGGAAATTTACATGGCCACACTCAACAGATGCACATCATTTCAAACCATTAAGCTGGCACAGCAGGCAGTAGGGTACATGATGACTGTAGTCATTGAAGTGATGGAAAGTGTCATTTGTGTGGCTCAGTTCCTTACGCTCACATACCCTCTATGACCCCACATAACCAGCCAATGCAGAAGCAGGTATGGGTCCAGTAACTTGGAACTAGTATGATAATACATCACTTTATTGATGGAATTCACAGTTGATCACCTTAAATCACCTCATTAACATAATAGCTGCACTGTGAACCTGTTTTAGTTCTAGTGTTTATGTATGTATTTATTTATCTATTGAGATTTGTTTGCCTGGGTGGGGCACTGATCAGTACTGACCAATTTCAGGCTTATCCCATGTGAAATACAAAACATTTCACAAACAAAACAGTGCTGAAATGTAAGCAATAACACAGTTGTACAGAAAAGTGACAGACACAAATTGTACCTATGTACTTGAATAAGCAGAGTGTAACATACAATATATACAATAGTTATTAAAAAGTCATATTTCAATAAATCTGAGGGAGGAGAAGAGACTTGGAAAGTAGACAGGGATAGTATATTAGGTGATATGTCCTTTGTTGAAGCAGGAGTGTTTGGCTTGGATGAAGTGCTTTTTTTGAGTTTCATTCTGAATTTGGAATAAGTGTTGATTTCCTTAATGTTGATGGAGAGAGCTTGCCAAAAGATAGGTGTCTGAGAGGAGAAAGCATGTGCAGTGCTGTGGGGTTTCATTCCATGGGTAATGAGAGTTGGTGTGACAGAGCATGTGCAGTGCTGTGGGGTTTCATTCCATGGGTAATGAGAGTTGGTGTGACAGAGCATGCGCAGTGCTGTGGAGTTGCATTCCATGGGTAATGAGAACTGGTGTGACAGAGCATGTGCAGTGCTGTGGAGTTGCATTCCATGGGTAATGAGAGTTGGTGTGACAGAGCATGCGCAGTGCTGTGGAGTTTCATTCCATGGGTAATGAGAGTTGGTGTAACAGAGCATGTGCAGTGCTGTGGAGTTTCATTCCAGGGGTAATGAGAGTTGGTGTGACAGAGCATGTGGAGTGCTGTGGAGTTTCATTCCATGGGTAATGAGAGTTGGTGTGACAGAGCATGTGCAGTGCTGCGGAGTTTCATTCCAGGGGTATTGAGAGTTGATGTGACAGAGCATGTGCAGTGCTGTGGAGTTTCATTCCAGGGGTAATGAGAGTTGGTGTGACAGAGCATGTGCAGTGCTGTGGAGTTTGGTACTAGGGGTAATGAGAGCTGGTATGACAGAGCATGTGCAGTGCTGTGGAGTTTGGTTCTAGGGGTAATGAGAGCTGGTATAACAGAGCATGTGCATTTCTGTGGAGTTTGGTTCTAGGGTTATGAGATTTGGTATGACAAGAGTATGTGCAGTGCTGTGGGGTTTGGTTTTAGGGGTAAAGAGATTTGGTGTGACAGAGCATGTGCAGTGCTGTGGGGTTTGGTTCTAGGGGTAATGAGAGTTGGTGTGAATGAGCATGTGCAGTGCTGCGGAGTTTCATTCCATGGGTAATGAGAGTTGGTGTGACAGAGCGTTTGCAGTGCTGTGGAGTTTCATTCCATGGGTAATGAGAGTTGGTGTGAGAGAGCATGTGCAGTGCTGTGGAGTTTGGTTCCATGGGTAATGAGAACTGGTGTGACAGAGCATGTGCAGTGCTGTGGAGTTTCATTCCATGGGTAATGAGAGTTGGTGTGACAGAGCATGTGCAGTGCTATGGAGTTTGGTACTAGGGGTAATGAGAGCTGGTATGACAGAGCATGTGCAGTGCTGTGGAGTTTGGTTCTAGGGGTAATGAGAGCTGGTATGACAGAGCATGTACAGTGCTGTGGAGTTTGGTTCTAGGGTTATGAGATTTGGTATGACAGAGTATGTGCAGTGCTTTGGGTTTGGTTTTAGGGGTAAAGAGATTTGGTGTGACAGAGCATGTGCAGTGCTGTGGGGTTTAGTTTTAGGGGTAATGAAATTTGGTGTGACAGAGCATGTGCAGTGCTGTGGAGTTTGGTTCTGGGGTAATGAGAGTTTGAGTGACAGAGCATGTGCAGTGCTGTGGAGTTTGGTTTTAGGGGTAATTAGAGTTGGTGTGACTTGTGAGTAGTGTCTTAGGTTGTATGAGGAGTTTTTTTAATAAAGTCTAGCTACAATGGGAGTAAATGTGTGGAGATGAAGTCGTTTGTAAAGTCTGGATCATAAAGGTAGGTTAGATCTTTGTTTTATGAGTAGCCATTTGGCTTTTTCTAGGGTAATAGTGATGTTTACAGAGTGGTGAGTTTAATGAATCAGCAGATACTATTAAAAATTGTCTGGAGTGTATTAGTCTTTTTCTTGGAGGCAAAAAAAAATTTGGAGTCTATTCAAGTTGAGAAGAGAGAACTCCTTTGCCGATAGCCATGCTGGCTAGTTTGGATAGAAGAGGAGAGAGTTTATTTTGTCTCGCACTCTACATAGAAATAGAAGTTTAGTGACTGATTAAGCTATAATCCTTGTATTTGAAGATGGAAATTGTTTCTGTCGAATGGTTATGTAAGTCAAGGATAGTTAGAGTCAGGTGCTTGGCGAATTTTCTGTAGAATTATGAAAAGCAAAGTTTGGTCATTTTGGGGTTGAGAAGTAGTTTATGGTGTATGAGCTATTGGTGGAGCTCATGTAAGTTTGACTGGAATTGTTATTGGATGTTGGCGTGAGAGTGACCCGAACAGTAATTGACCGTATCATCAGTGCAGAGGATGAGGAGATTTGCAAGGTCACAAGGTGGTGTCTTAATGTATATGGGCAAGAAGGAGTGCAGCAAGGTTGGATCCTTGGGTTACACCTCTGGTAACAGGTGCAGATTCTGATTGGGCATATCCTAGTTTAACAAAGAAGTGTCTGTTATTGAAAAAGATTTTAAATAAGGGTGGGGAGTGTAGACTCATTTCATTTAGTTTGTTTTGAAGATAGTGGTCAAAGAAGTTAAATTCCTTTGTCAAGTCTATAAATAGGGCATGTGTATGGAGGACATTATTGGGGATTTGCACAATATCATCACTTAGGGATCCCAGTGCTGTCATAGTACTTCGACCAGGCCACATTCCATGCTGATTGGAGGAGAGCCAGTGATACTTTTGGATATAGACAGAGATTTGGGTGTGTACTACCTTTTCTAAAAGTTTGCCTAGAACTGGGAAAATGGTTATTGAATGGAAGTGAGAGGTATCATTTGGGTTGGTTTGCTTTTGAGGGGGTTTAATTCGAGCAGTTTTCCAGATTTGCAGCATGATGTTTTGGGTGAGATACAGATTTTATATGTGGGAGAGATGAATATATGATCTTTTCTGTGATATATGAATCGGGGGTTTATGTTGTCAGATCCAAGTGGGGTGTCAGTGGGAATATTTCCAAATAGAGCAGAAACGTCTTTGGGGCGTATGCATTTGAAGTAGAAGAGGGGGGGATGAATGGTGGCGGTGGGCCATTTTGCAAGGGATTGCATATAGTGAGCAGCAGAGAATCAGAATGAAGTGGATATTGGGGTATACAGACTTGTACAGAAAGTGACAGAAGACAGAATAACTGGTAATGGACCTCAAGACTGCAGTCACCCCTTAGTGGAGAATGACAACAACAGACAGGGTCATACAGCAAGAGAGAGAGAGAGTGTGTGTGCATGTGGTGTGTTTAGTGACACTGCACAGTCCATGAAAAGGACTGATGGTGGGTAGGTCTCAAACTGACAGTGCACTGGGAATTGGCAGGACAGGTTGCAGTCCTTTTTATCAGGTTCTTCCTGACTTGGCACAGGGAGCTGTCAGGATGGGGTATATTACTATTTGGTGGGGGAGGTATCCTAACAGGGCATACAGAATTTGAAGGATAGGTTGCAGTCCTGAGAAGGGGGCATTCATGCTGACAGGACATATGGAACTGGCAGGACAGGTTGTCATCCTGACTGGGCACAGGGAGCACTTGAGAGATTGCATTCATGTCTGTGTGTGTGTAATCCTGATAGGGGACAAGGAACTGACAGGACAGGTTGTAATCCTATGAAGAAGGGGACCTTAGCTGAACAAGCTCAATCAGACACCTGCTGCTTTGGTGTCTACACACTATGTCATATACACACAAGACAGCATATGTACCTACAGTACAGCAGGTAGTATCACCATAAATGTGAGGGTCAGTGGGTATGGCTGAAATGCCCACACCTACCACACTGTGGCACAATGTCAGCAGTTACCCTTTAATACCACACAGGGAGTATCACCATAAATGCAAAGGACAAGGGGCATGGCTGAAATGCCCACACCTGCCACACTGTGACACATCAGCAAAGTTACCTTGTAGTACCACACACAGAGTATCACCATAGATGCGAGGGACGGTGGGCATGGCTAAAATGCCCACACCTACCACACTGTGGCACAATGTCAGCAGAGTTACCCTGTAGTACAACACATGTCTTTAGCCACCTCAGGGCTGCAGACAACAGTTTGGAGGCAGTTATTGGCTGGCATGGACTGTCTCACACACACACACACACACACACACACACACACACACACACACACACACACTTACTGTGATCCACATTTGTAACCCAGAGGTGTAGCTGTTCTAGCATAGGAACAAAAATGTCAATAGCTGGAAAAGTTCATCATGCAGGAGGCAGGCTGCCATTTCAAGCAGCATGCACATGTGAACCTCATATCCTGTAGAAGAGTAAAGTTGCCAGGGCCTTCCAGGAACAGGTGTGACAGAGCCTGGTGCAGGACATCAGTGCAGTGGGTAGCATAACAGGACAGTATAACAGATGCAGGGCAAGATCACTGATCTACTACTGCATGCCAAGACCAAGATAAAGAACTTTGCCAAAGACAGGCTGATCATTACGTTGAACCTCCAGCACAGAGGCTTCTGACACAGATGGGGGAATTCCTGGTATCCCTCAGTGGAAAAATTGAGAGAACCATGATACTGCTCAGTGACATAGATATGGGAGCTGGCTGTCGATGGCTTCCTGAATGTCTTTCAGGGATGCCCCTGGTGAGTAGTGGAGTATGCCATTCCTGTAGGGCAGTGATGTTCAACTGTGTATGGTGTACTCAGGTATACAGATCTTCCTTTATGTCATCAGAATTGCAACAGTGACAACTTGCACCACAAGGTATACATGTGCCCATAGGCCATGTATAAGATTGTCATGCAGTAGTCTGTGCACTACAAGGAAGAGAGAGTCACAGATGTGTACAGGCATTGTCGCAGGACAGCTATATGTTTACATTCACATATTCTAAAGGGAAGGGATCCAACACAACAGTTCAACCCATGTCTGGTGTCATTGGCTCACCAGAGGCTAATGGCATCATGCACATTCTACAGTCCAATAACAGAGCCACACTAATAACTGTGCTAATAGTGGAGTGCACAGTTACATACCCCACAGCTAAGGTGACTGTGAAGAGTCAAGATGAACCCCTAACTTCACTTGTGATTAATGAAGGTTATCCCATCAGTGATAACCCCACCCTTGCTACACATGTGTAAGCATCCAAAATAACATCAGGGGAGTGCACTGCCTCTGAAGTGCATCTGGGAGAAGCACTGGGTGTTAAAGAAAAACCCTTATTAAATTGTCACTTATGACATAGGCGATCATACATTTACATAAATGAAAACAAACCATATTGACATAATCCTAGTTACAGACATTATATATCACTTATCTACGCAATCACTGTCAGTCAAACATTACATAGCTCATTCAAGTTGTGTCTTCTTTTAAGCTTCACCCCTCCCCTTTATATATTGTTCCCACAATTCCCATTTTTTCCTCCTACCTTTTTTTAAAGATCCCAATTCCAGTATCTCTGTTAATATATTCACTACTTCTAGTACATTTTGATTTCCATTTTCTAGTAATTGCTTTTTTGGCAGCCACCGTAATTAGACTCAGCAAGCCCTTACTATGTCTTGGCACTTCCGATTCTGTATCATAGCTCAGAAAAATCATTTCCGTAGCTACACCAATTTGCTCACCCAGTATCTCTGACACAGTAGTCTGCAGGGAATGTATGAAGTCTGCCAACTTATTATATTTTCAGAAAATATATTCCAATTTCCTCTTTCTTCTCCATCACACCTCCAACATTTGCTGTCTACTTGAAAAATTCTCTGGAGTCTACTTGGGGTATAAAAATATTTGTGTAAATGTTTCCAAGTAAAAATCTTAAATCATCTAGACTTTGTTACATATTTGGGAGACATACATATATTGTTTCTTTGTGAATTGCTTATCCACTCTCTCTTCCCAATCCTTTCTAACCTCCTCTGATTGATTCTTATAGCTATCATGCAGTATTTTGTATGCTGTACTAATTATTCCTATTTTAACAGCAGTTTCTGTTCTAGATTCTGCCAGTGCTGGTGTTTCTTTTATGACCTCTTATTTCTTTCTCTCTGCCTATACTCTGATGTCAGTCATTGATAGGGAAGGCAGTCTCTCACAGTCAAAATATATTCTCGGCATCTTCCCATTCTGTTACCATTCTCTCTCTAGTTATTTGCTCCCAATGCCTTGGTTCCTTTGTCAGTTTTCAAAAATAAATTCCAGCCCACTCTTGCCTATTGTTTTTATCACTAATTGCAGTCATCCCTATAAGCAGAATCTCTCTTCTTCATTCTCATGCTGGCTTAGTTCTTAAAGTGCTTTCTGCTACTTTATGCATATAGTATTCTGTATTATACAGCCGCGGTGGTACAGCGGTAGCGTTGTTGCTTCACAGCAAGAGGTTCTCCTGTTCGAATCTTGGCTGGAGTGCCTTTTGTGTGGAGTCTGCATGTCCTCCCCATGGTCGAGTGGCCTATGAAAGACATACGTGAATGGGCGTGCCTTCGCTGAAGGTTGGGAGTCGGGCTGGCAACTCAGCACCATAAAATTTGACTGCCAATCATTAGTGGACTGGAGTTCTGCTGTGGCGACCCCTAACCGGGAAAAGCCGAAAAGACAAACAAACAATTATGTATTATTATTGTTATTCTCCTTAAAGATCTGCATCCAAAATCCCAGTATCCCCTTGTTTCTCGAACCCCACCCCCCATTTCCTCATCATCCTTTTCCACTTTTAATTATATTTTCAGCTTGTGTTATGTATAGGAACCTTAACTGTCTAGCTCTGAAATATCCCTTCCAGTCTGGTAATCCCAATCCACCTTGTTCTATTGGAAGGAATCCATTTATCCCACTTGACTCCCCTCCCCCAAAAAATCCTTCAGCCCTTTATTAATTACTATCCACAACTTCTTCTCTGGTTGATAGAAGTATGCCTGACCTGTGTATAAGACTAAAGGGACTAAAAACATTTTAACTGCTTGTATCTTACTATCCATATTCGTATAACTGACTTTCCAATTTTGCAGTTTTTGTGTTATCTTTTGTTTACTCTCTTCCCACATATCATTATCTGCCAGCCTGCCACACCACAATCATTTTTAATCCATGCTCCTAAATATTTCATTTTATCTTGTCCCCATAAATATGGATATTGCTGAACCAATTTGTATGTGGGTACATAAATTACCACTATTGCCTTTGTTTTAGCTTCATTGATTTTGTATCCTGAAAAGATATGAAACTGTCTCAAAATGTTCCGCATGACTGTAACGCCCTTTCCTGGTTTTGTCAGGTATAAAGTAATATCTTCAAATATAGTCAGCTTTTCTTGACTACCATGCCAATTATATCCTTGAATTTCTGAGTCCCTTATTTTCTTTGCCAGTGGTTCTAAATATGATGCATATGACACTGGGAAAAGAGGATATCCCTTCCTGGTTCCTCTGCTCATGTAGAAATCATCAGCGAGAACCCCATCCACTATAAATGTTGCCTCTGATCCCTCATATATCCTCCTAATCAACATTATAATTTTATTAGGGAATGCAAATGCTTCCATTGCCCTGCTCATAAACTCCCAGCTTACTTTGTCAAGTGCTTTCTGTGCATCAAGACCCAGCAGCAGCAGTAGTATTTTCTTACATTCTTCTTCCCTATAGATCATCAATGTTCTATTAATGTTGTCAAATGTTTGCGTCCCCTCAAAAAAAAAAAAAAAAAAAAAGCAAAACACATTGATCAGTTTTGTCATCGCTTTTGCAGTACTTTATCCATTATAGACATAAACACTTTATAGTCATGGTTTAGTATTGAAATGGGCCTGTATGAAGCTGGATCTATCCTCTTCTGTCATTATTGAAGCTCCTCTTGCAATTGTATAAGTACTCTTTTTTTTCATTTTCACAGGTATTCCACTGAATAACCATCCTGAAAACCTTTCTTTATCAAATTCTCATGTACAGTTATTTCCAAGTGTGTCTCCTGTAGCATAACTATTTGCACTCTACATTTTTAATATAGTTCACTACTCTATCCTTTTTGTATTTATCTGTGAGATCATTGATATTTAGACATTATAGAAAGCATCATTGTATTAAAACATTATTATTCCCACCTTTTATGTATAACAGTTTTTTTTGTTAAATGTCTAGTTCCAGCTTTTGTGTTACATGCATACACTGTCTGGCCGATTGAATGTTTATACAGTTGTTTCTTGTCATGTCTTACATTATTTTTATGTTTTATTGAAAGCCCTCATATAAAAGGAAACACACCCCAATACCCCCTAAAACCTATTAACTTAATACTAACACAGAAAGCTATGTACATTTTTAATATAGTTTCTCTACTCTTCCTTTTCGTATGCATCTGTGAGACCATTGACATTTAAAGACATTACAGAAAGCATCATTGTATTAAAAAGTTATCTCCACCTTTTATATATATATAACATTATTTTTGGTAAATGTCTAATTTGAGCTTTTGTGTTGCATGTATACACTATTTAGCAGGTTGAACTTTTATACTGTTTTTCTTGTCATAGCCATTTGAGCCTGTGTCATATCTTACAAAATGTTGTTTTATTGAAAGCCCTCAAAGAAAAAAAACGCAACCCAATACTTGCCTAAAACTTATTCATTTAATGCCAACACAGAAAACTATGTACATCTTCAAATATTGAAGTTTTACCCTCCTAATAGGAACAAATGTCCCAAACTGACAGCCACACTCAGACTTGAGTTAACCTAAATGAAAGGTTATCCATGCTAAGAAGCATGGTACAGCCTGTGCTGCTACTAAGGGCTGTATTATCTTTAAAGCTCTCCCAGCTGGAAAACACAATAATGCTTTCAGAGAACATTACCTCCTAGCCAGTGTCTCTTTATTTTCTAGCTAATTTCTCTATCAGATTGTCTGCATGGAGACATGAGGACCAGATATAGAATTGCTACTAAGCATACACATATTTGCTAGAAAAAAGCCTTATAATATTCTATTTCATTTACTTGCTTTCTCTTAAGATGTGTTACTAGATCAAGCTAAGGGACTTAACCAGTCATCCTCCTTTGCAAGAATGAGAAAAAGCACATTCATTTTTCTTTTGTCATGCTCTCTTAACCAGACCTTTTTACATTGCAATGCTTACATTTCTTAGAACTGAACAAGGAGAAAGAGAGAAGGAAAAAGAAAACAAAAACAGGTGTACCTGTTTACAATATTATCCCCATTACACTTAAAAGTAATTGAGAAAACTTTATAGCATACAAAGAAAATCATACACTATAAAAATAATACTGTTAAGAAAAAAATACTTGCAGTTATCTTTCTACCCCCCCTCAAGTAATTTTCTGAACATTAATGACATGAAGTAGGGCATATACTTTAGAGTCCCACACAAGTCCAACAGAGTCCAATATTTCCAGATTTTCTTGTTCTGTCATACTTCACAATTATTATTATTATTATTTTTTAGTCCCACATTTGTTGATTTCAAGTTACTGGTTTATTCTGGTTCATCTCCATCTCCCAAATACTGTCTCTGCTTCATTTCCACTGTACTGTTGATTTTTCACCCTTCTCTCTAAAACATTTTCCATTGAAATATTGGAAAAGGTGTCAATGGCACAGTCTCTCTGTAGTCTTTGTTACCAGAAGAACAAGAAGCAGAATCTCCTGTTTCACAGCTCACTTTTTGCTGGCAAACTTTTCTATTTCCTTCTTACCATGTACTTCATCAAAAAATGATTTTGTCCCTTCAGGGAAGAATATTTTGAAGATAGCTGGGTACAGCAGTTTGAATTTCATGCATGCTTCTCGACATTCCCTGAATAGTGAAATACATTTACTCATCTTCTGCCTTGTGTACAATGAGTAATCATTTTCCACAAACACTTTACTGTCTCTCACTTTTAGTACTTTGTCCTTCTGCCACAGTTTTGTCAGAATCAACTCCTTCTGCTAGTAGGATTGCATCTTTACTATTAAAGGTCTAGGTTGCTTTCTCATAGCCAGGTTTGGAGCATACACAAGATGTGCCCTTTCAGTTAGCAACTCCTGCTGTGGAATACCAGTCCAGCTGCTTATTAGTCCTTTCATAAAATGAATACAGTCTGTTCCTTCGAGCTTCTATGGTACAGCTGAAAATCTCAGGTTTTTCCTATGTGCTCTGTCCTCTAATTCTATTATTTTTGAAACATCTCTTCTTGAGCAGTCTCATTCAGCCAGCTGTTTCTTCATTTTGACCTTTGATTTTTGCAGTTTTGTCAGCTCATTTGAATATCTGTTTAAATCTTCTTCTGTTTTCTCCAGCCTTTTGCTGGTTGAGTTGATATACTCCATCATTGTTATGTTTATTTTAACCAGGTCTGTGTGTAGTTATTTTATGATTTCCATTAGGTTACTGGAAGTCATGTTTGGAACTTCCACTGCTTTTTGCTGAACAGCTGCAGTACTTTTCCCAGTCAGTGTGCTTTTTCCTCACCTTTTGTAGCTGATTTTCCTTCAGGTCATCTGTATTTCTTTTTTCCAGGCATCCAGGCAGTGCACTTTGTAGCTAGTTACCAGCCTTCTCTGGCGAATTTTTATTTTCACAGTGGGAGAGCTAAAATTAAGCTGTTGTCAATGTGCAGCCCTCTTGCAAATAAGAACTGGTGTTACCCTTGGCATAAATCAGTACATGTACATGTCATTGATCCAGGCACAGAAGGCCACTAATTACACCATATCAATGATGCTGACTGTGGTGAATGCCCTGTTTGAAGTCTTTCAACTGCTGCAGAGACTGTGGGACATTCCACAATTAATGTAGTGTCACAAAAATATATAGACTACACATAGACACTCCTCTTGAGCAATAGTGCCATGATTGTATTCATTTGTGAATCCTTGAGGGAGAGAGGAACCATGGATGTCCATTGCACAATCATAGATGACATGTCATTCCAAAGACAGATGGTTTCTCTGTCCATGCATTAAATGAGCTCTTTCACTCCTAACTCTGGACACTGTAATGGGCGTAGATGATGAATTTCTGGCTCCACATTGGGTACGTCCCACAGGCCAACCCAGTCAGGGTCCTTCAGTTTAGGGAAATTAGGCACCTCTGTAACCCTGTTTTGCTCAGTCACTGTTGGGGGTGTATAATAAGCTTCCTTCACATGCAGACGATATGATATCTCATATAGGTTTGTAAGTAAATAGTAGGTAATCAGTCTGCAGACTATTGCATACCTATCCAACAGCCAGATGTTCAGAATGCTTTTTATTCTGACATTTTGAGGCTTTGTTCCTTGCATCACCTTACTTGTGTATGTTAACCCTAACCCCAACCTTAGCCTTACCTCTGGCTCTAACCCTGACCCTACAAATTATATTACTAAAAAAACTTTCCCTAACAGTGCCACTATACAAGAGAAAAGGACACAGAACATACATAATACCAAACATACCTCCTACCTAACAGTGCCACTACACAAGACAAAAGGACACAGAACATACATAATACCAAACATACCTCCTACCTAACAGTGCCACTACACAAGACAAAAGGACACAGAACATACATAATACCAAACATACCTCCTACCTAACAGTGCCACTACACAAGACAAAAGGACACAGAACATACATAATACCAAACACACCTCCTACCTAACAGTGCCACTACACAAGACAAAAGGACACAGAACATACATAATACCAAACATACCTCCTACCTAACAGTGCCACTACACAAGACAAAAGGACACAGAACATACATAATACCAAACATACCTCCTACCTAACAGTGCCACTACACAAGACAAAAGGACACAGAACATACATAATACCAAACACACCTCCTACCTAACAGTGCCACTACACAAGACAAAAGGACACAGAGCATACATAATACCAAACACACCTCCTACCTAACAGTGCCACTACACAAGACAAAAGGACACAGAACATACATAGTACCAAACATACCTCCTACCTAACAGTGCCACTACACAAGACAAAAGGACACAGAACATACATAATACCAAACATACCTCCTACCTAACAGTGCCACTACACAAGACAAAAGGACACAGAACATACATAGTACCAAACATACCTCCTACCTAACAGTGCCACTACACAAGACAAAAGGACACAGAACATACATAGTACCAAACATACCTCCTACCTAACAGTGCCACTACACAAGACAAAAGGACACAGAACATACATAGTACCAAACATACCTCCTACCTAACAGTGCCACTACACAAGACAAAAGGACACAGAACATACATAATACCAAACACACCTCCTACCTAACAGTGCCACTACACAAGACAAAAGGACACAGAACATACATAATACCAAACATACCTCCTACCTAACAGTGCCACTACACAAGACAAAAGGACACAGAACATACATAATACCAAACACACCTCCTACCTAACAGTGCCACTACACAAGACAAAAGGACACAGAACATACATAATACCAAACATACCTCCTACCTAACAGTGCCACTACACAAGACAAAAGGACACAGAACATACATAATACCAAACATACCTCCTACTTACCTACACTGTCAATGAGCATCAGTCATTTGTGTATTCACTCTTTTGGCAATTCATTCATTTGTGCATTTAGTCCTTTCTACACCCACCAAATGTTTTTGTAACTATATATATATATATATATATATATATATATATATATATCCCACAGCATTTTGCACCAAAGGTGAGTGTGACACATGTTACACAACTGATACTGCAGTGAGTAAAATGAGTACTGAGTGGATATATATAATTTCAGCAAATGGCCACATCACCAAACAGCGCTGCATCAAAAATGCAGTCCGTTGAACCCCCCCCCACATCCCCAACTAGCTATATACACCAACTCCAAGAAGGAGAAAATTTTCCTAATTCCACTATAATGCAATCTCAGACCCATAATAAATGCTGATCACTAGTATTTTATGGAAAAGTCTGGTTCCCATGTCATGAGTAACATAATTCTCTTTCAGCTTTACTGGGAGAAGAAAACAGATTTCTAGCAAAAAGGGATTTTTACTCATTTTAAATGTGAGACAGTTCACAAAGTAAAAAAAAAATGCCTACTTCATATAAGCAGTATATTTTTACAGTTGCTACATGCCATACTTTGAATTGTTTGCAATGGCTTGATAACAATTAGCCCGCCACAGATTTTGTTAGCTTTCCTCAAACCAGCAACAAAAAAGCATACAGTAAGAAAAATAAACCTGTTAAATAAATTTTGGACTGGTATACTGGTGATGTGTGCATAGGCAGTTAACCAGAAACTTGTCATGTTCCTATCCTCCCAGTACCTCTCCTATAACTGCAGACCATATCTGGGCACCTAATTCTGTACAGCAATGTAACATTGTGTTAATAGACTGGTTTCTGGTGTCCCTAATCATGGAAGAATTGTTACAAAAACTTGAGCTGTAGATGGGTTCTGAATAAAAGAGTGGCCAAAGTCGCTGCTAACTCCAAGACTATACATGCTCTGAAGACATTTACCAGAGAGGTTGTCCCAAGAACCTGTGATTTTTATGTTTTACAAGTGTGGGACTCTTTTGTTGTTTGGTTAAATGTTCCAGAGACTGACTTGGTGGATTTAGAGCACTGTGCCCATGGTAGCCAATTTGCACCAAGTAGACTGAGCAAAAATCCTGTCATCCTATCCGACAGGTGAAGTACAGAAAATGTAAGTGGACATTGAGGGAACTGATTTACATGAATTATCTTGAACTTAGTGTATTGCTTGTGTTCCTAATATGGTGTAGGTAACAAACCTTTGGAGCTATCTTTTTTTTTTTTACTCAGAGTTGCAAATCCCTGTCACAATATCATGAAAAATGGTACCCAGAATTCCTCACTACCGAAATTAATTTAAACACTGTTGTATTTCCATGCTAAATGCATCAGTAGTAGTTTGTTGTTCTTAGTTACTAGAAAAACAATTTGATAACTATTTTTCATAGATGGAACACCTCACATTGCAAATAGCACATCATGATGTATTGAAACCATAAATATAAAGCTGGTCCTCTAAACTTGAGTTGTTTGTTTACCCAGAATGCTTTGCAATTTTATAAAATCATTCCCTAGTACCTACCATAACATCATTTTATGGGTGTGGTTATTAAGAAAAACTTTAAAAACAGTGAAACTTAAAAAAAAAAAAAAAAATCAAACGCACTATAATCTTCAATTTTTTTTGCAGAATTACTTGCAGCTGCTAAATTACTTGCAGCTTTATTAATTGTAAAATAAAGATGCTTCCAAAAATGACCAATGCATGTTGGGAAAGAACTGTCCAGGGTCTGGTCTAACCCCTGAAGTTAGAGTAATCAAATTTTATAAGAATTTTAAAGCAGCTAAACCAACAAGGGGTGCAGATGCATGTCTTAAAATGTATTTTAAAACTTTGCCTAGAACCTGATAACAACAACAAATTGAAAATGTTTGACATTTTCGCAGTAGATAAATTTAAAAATGCTTGTCTAGTATTGGCATTTTCGCAGTAGATAAATTTAAAAATGCTTGCCTAGCATTGGCATTTTCGCAGTAGATAAATTTAAAAATGCTTGTCTAGTATTGGCATTTTCACAGTAGATACATTTAAAAATGGTTGTCTAGTATTGGCATTTTCGCAGTAGATACATTTAAAAATGCTTGCCTAGTATTGGCATTTTCGCAGTAGATACAATTAAAAATGCTTGTCTAGTATTGGCATTTTCGCAGTAGATAAATTTAAAAATGCTTGTCTAGTATTGGCATTTTAGCAGTAGACCAATTTAAAAATGCTTGTCTAGTATTGGCATTTTCGCAGTAGATAAATTTAAAAATGCTTGTCTAGTATTGGCATTTTCGCAGTAGATAAATTTAAAAATGCTTGTCTAGTATTGGCATTTTCGCAGTAGATAAATTTAAAAATGCTTGTCTAGTATTGGCATTTTCGCAGTAGATAAATTTAAAAATGCTTGTCTAGTATTGGCATTTTCGCAGTAGATAAATTTAAAAATGCTTGTGTAGTATTGGCATTTTCGCAGTAGATAAATTTAAAAATGCTTGCCTAGTATTGGCATTTTAGCAGTAGATAAATTTAAAAATGCTTGTCTAGTATTGGCATTTTAGCAGTAGATAAATTTAAAAATGCTTGTCTAGTATTGGCATTTTAGCAGTAGATAAATTTAAAAATGCTTGCCTAGTATTGGCATTTTCGCAGTAGATAAATTTAAAAATGCTCGTCTAGTATTAGCATTTTCGCAGTAGATAAATTTAAAAATGCTTGTCTAGTATTGGCATTTTCGCAGTAGATAAATTTAAAAATGCTTGTCTAGTATTGGCATTTTAGCAGTAGATAAATTTACAAATGCTTGTCTAGTATTGGCATTTTAGCAGTAGCTAAATTTAAAAATGCTTGCCTAGTATTGGCATTTTAGCCGTAGATAAATTTAGAAATGCTTGCCTAGTATTGGCATTTTAACAGTATATAAATTTAAAAATGTTTGCCTAGTATTGGCATTTTAGCCGTAGATAAATTTAAAAATGCTTGCCTAGTATTGGCATTTTAGCAGTAGATAAATTTAAAAATTCTTGTCTAGTAATAGTAAGAAAATAGGCACTGCAAAAGTGATCCCAAGAACTCTGATAAGTTTGTGTTTATTTCTGAATTATATGCATCTAAAACATCAGTAAGAAATGGACCAACTCTAGCTAAACTAATAAAATATACTTTTATTTTTAGAAATAAGGGAGGCTTAGGCCCTGATTGATTCTGGAGGTGCAATTTCCCTTCTCAAGAGCTCCCTTGTATGTAACCATGAGATTAGTAACAAGGAAAAAATTATGTTAATATGCTTTTGTTGTGACAGAAATGAGTATCCTCTTACGGATCTACCTGGCTTCATTGAAATCCCACATCATTGAATTGCATTCGACACACAAAATATCGAAATCTCACTTCATTGAACCAGTAGAACCACTTAACCAAAAAGAAAGAAAACCTAAACCGCACCATCCCTAACCCACCCAGGTGGGAGGTTACGCCCCCATCCCCGTAACTAAATATACCAGTTTTGAGATTGCACTACAGCTGGGAAAAGGGCAAAGTTCACCATCTTTCACAACAGGCTACTTACCCTGTGAAGATCTTCATTGTTCTGCTGCTTCAATGAAGTGGGAGTTCGATATTTTGAGTGTTGACAAACTGCGATTCAATTTTGATGAAGTCAGGTAGACCCCCCCCCCTTACCCATGTAGAAATTGGGACAATTTTAAGAAAACTAACATTTTGTGGTTGTAACCCCTGATTTGAGTTGCGATATAATATTGAAATGAGGGAGAATCTAGAGACACATTGTGGCAAGCTAACACTTAACAAGAAAACGAGAGGGTGCATCAGCTCACTGTACCACTTCAGTATAAGAATTATGGGGAAGGGCAAGTCAATGGAACTCCTACAGAGAACTGGATTCAAAACCAGGAGAAAGGGGGGGGTGCAGAAGCTAAAAAGGGAGGTAGAATTTGGTTATGGCTGGGCAGTGAAAGTGATCCTGCCTGTTATCTGAAGAATGACTCAATGATAGAGAATCAAAAATTGTCAGAGATGTCAGTATAGAAACTGAAGGTGAACATACCGCTCGACTGCCCAGATATTTGCAGAATGCCCAATTTTTTGTTTTCTGGTAAATTGAGAATTTAAGTTATTAAATAGTGACAGATATTTGAATTTCAGACTTCATATCCTTCAGAAAATGCATGCTAATGCAAAACTGTTATGTCAACTTTCAAAGTTTGTAAGAGCAATAAATAAAATCTGTCCCTTTGCGAAATGGTTGAGATATGTGAATGTGAACTAATCTACTTAATCTGGTTAAATAAGAGGTACCACATCATTATAAATTTTACTTAAAGTACATAAAGGTTATATTATTATGGTAGCTACTAAGTAGGGCAGGACCAGCTCGAATGTCACACTGATGGGGAAGGGATGTGAATTTAACATGTGTACCAATAACACTTTGTTTTACAGAACAATAAACCACTGCCATGCCTGATAAAAAGTATATATATATTTAGAAAGCTTTTGAGGAAATTATTACTCTATTTTTGTTTTACTTGGATCGCTTGTCTGTGTACTTAAAGGATTTTTTGACTGGAAACAGACTGCCTGCCTTGCTTGGATTGCTTTCGAATACTTAGTAATTCTGTACAATTGTATATTTTTTATTTATTTATTTTTTTATTTAAGATGAGTTTAAGTTAGCTACTTCTACTATTTTTGTCTGATCTGATTAATATGCAGTGATTAACTAGAGAGATATGGACTGAAAATCTTCCACACAGAAGTTTCTTACAATGTTTTGTTTTTGGACCCACTACACTTGTTTAGTGGGTTGTTTGAGACTTCGGGGATACCACAGAGATTACTTGTTATTTTTCTGAATGTGAACTAATGAGACCTCTAAAGTAAGTATCAGTACAAGAAAGAATTCAAGACAGAGACGTGCAAGAAATTTTAACGTAGAAACTGAGACAAAAGTATATGAACCAAGGGGACCTAAGTAAGGACTCTTAAAATAAAATGAATACTATAGGTAGGCTAAGCAGGAGAATGAAGAATTTTGACCCCGTGAAGTTGGTTTCAAACATACTGTCTGAGTTTCTCAATGTGGAGTTTACTGAATAATTATGATGATGTACAAGAAAAGATTGGTAATAAACCTAATTTTATTTTTAAATATGGTTTTGGTATTAAAAGCATATTTGTACATGAAATGAAAAACAACTTGGATTGCAGAGAGCCTATTATGACTGTATGTGGGGCCTGTAAACATGGAACATTAACAACAGCAAGTTTGTTATGATTGGTGCTGACATTTAATTTTGACTTGCTTGGTCCTTTTTCAGTGGATACCCGGGGAGAAAAGCTCCCATTACTAATCATAGAATACAAGTACTTGTAAAACTATAGAATGCAAGCACCTTAGATTTTGAAAATAATACAAAATTAGGATTGACTGCGGTGGTGGTGCTGCGGTAGTGTTGTCGCCTCACAGTACGACGTTGTCCTGTTCGATTCTCAGCTAGAGCATCTTGTGTGTGGAGACATGCGTGAATGAGCGTACCTTCGTTGAAGGTTGTGCATCAGAGCTGGCAACTCGGCACGTAAAAATCTACTGCCAACCATTAGCGGACCAGAGTTTCTCTGTGGCGACCCCTAACTGGAAAAAGCCGAAAGACACAACAACAACAAAATTACAGGATTGGATGACTTGTAACATAGAGCCATAGGTGCTGGGTAACACAATGAATAAATACACAGTAGACAATCATGGCAATACAAATATAAGTAAAAGCCAATAGGATTTGACAGCATTACAAAATTTAAGTTGACTTTAATTGTAATACTAAGGATGTGGTCTATGTAGCTACTTGTACATCTTGCCTAGAATTTTATGGTAGCAAAACCAACAGAGTAAGGGATAGATTTTATTAATATCCATATTCATCAATAAAGGAGATGGCAAAATGTTTCAGCTAAACACAAAGCATCTTGTTCCAACTTAACAAATGTATATTTTTGTCACTGAGAAAGTGGATAGAAAGTGGAGAGATTGGGGACAATTATTTATAGAATCATGAGTTATACTTGCAATTAATTTTGGCAGCAAATCAGCCACTGATTTTGAATGAGTATATATCTGGTGCCAGGGTTTTACTAAAAGGAATATGCTGTAAAATATTGATTATATTGCATTGCTGTTTTGTCATCCTACAATGTTTCTTAAATAATTTCTTAAGTAGTTTTTTATAAAATTTTCTGATTGGGTGTTTTTGGTCATGTGCCAGCAATTTGTAATGTTTTTAAACTGATTTTTCTCTGTTAAATATTTTGACAATGACTTTTTTAATAGTTGAGATGAAGGTACTTAATATTTATTAACTATTCTCTTTGGATGTAGAACTGTGTGTTGTTCTTTTTATGAGCCTATTTTTTTAGAATGTCATGTAGAAACTTCTGTTAAATTTATATTTTCACCAAAAGCTATCTGTAAGCCATGAATGTCCTAAAACTGACATTGAGTTTTGTTTTGAGATGCCGTTTGCATTTGAAGAAAAAGCAGTGAAGGCAATGAAAGTGAGAGGGTGGTATCCACTCATACCGAGGCAGAGAGGGGTAGCACCCTGAAAAATGTGAACAGTCAAGATGCCTGTACTTACAGTGGAGACAGTCAAGCAGAAAGAGATTTTAGTGTAGAAATGCCATTTGCAGGGAAAGATGTAGAGAGAGAGCTGCAGTGTCAGTATTTTGTGTGATGAAGCTTCTCCTTTCATCTCAGTGCAGTTTAGTGAAGAAAGTAACCCTCAGGTTGTGAGGTTGCAGATAAACCATACAAAATTTAAAACACCTTGATGGAAGAAGTGAGCGAAAACAGGATATTCCCATACCTGTTACTCAGTATTTTAAGATGGAAGATGATTTCATTGAAGAAGGGTAAGGATGAAATTGTATACTACCTTATAGGACACTAATGCTGAAGTTAGCCAATAGTGACATGTTGGGAGGTCACCGGGAGATGGAGAAAACCAAGACAGTAATACTAGCCGTATTTTACTATTCAGATGTAATACAGAAACCCGAGGGTAGAATTTCACTCATACACAACATGCACACCGTTCCCCCTGTTACTCTTTTGGGATATGAGGAGAAATAAAGCACCCAGCAAAAAATCCATGTGCAATGGTATGCAACTGTGTCAGCTGAGAACAAATGACCCTAGTACAGTGAGGAAGCAGTAGTAATTGCTGCATCACTGTGCTGCCCTGGTTAAGAGATTAAGAAATTCAAACAAAATACATCAACATAACTACTAATTTCATGTCCTGCTGCTTGCTATCACTACCCAAAAGCTACATAGAAAGTTAACAAAAAACACTCTGGTTAGTAATTTAGTACAGAGTGCTTGATGTGGAAGCCAGTGCAGAGAGTTTGCACTGCTGCCTCGTAGTGCTTGATGTGGAAGCCAGTGCAGAGAGTTTGCACTGCGGCCTCATAGTGATTGATGTGGAAGGCAGCGCAGAGAGTTTGCACTGCTGCCTCAGAGTGCCTGATGTGGAAGGCAGCACAGAGAGTTTGCACTGCTGCCTCATAGTGCTTAATGTAGAAGGCAGCATAGAAAGTTTGCACTGCTGCCTCATAGTGCTTGATGTGGAAGGCAGCACAGAGAGTTTACACTGCTGCCTGAAAGTGCTTAATGTAGAAGGCAGTGCAGAAAGTTTGCACTGCTGCCTCATAGTGCTTGATGTGGAAGGCAGCACAGAGAGTTTGCACTGCTGCCTCATAGTGCTTGATGTGGAAGGCAGCTCAGAGAGTTTGCACTGCTGCCTCATAGTGCTTGATGTAGATGGCGGTGCAGAGAGTTTGCACTACTGCCTCATAGTGCTTGATATGGAAGGCAGTGCAGAGAGCTTGCACTGCTGCCTCATAGTCCTTGATGTGGAAGGCAGCGCAGAGAGCTTGCACTGCTGCCTCAGAGTGCTTGATGTGGAAGGCAGCGCAGAGAGTTTGCACTGCTGCCTCATAGTCCTTGATGTTGAAGGCAGCGCAGAGAGCTTGCACTGCTGCCTCATAGTGCTTGATGTGGAAGGCAGCGCAGAGAGTTTGCACTGCTGCCTCATAGTCCTTGATGTTGAAGGCAGCGCAGAGAGCTTGCACTGCTGCCTCATAGTGCTTGATATGGAAGGCAGCGCAGAGAGCTTGCACTGCTACCTCATGTAGATGTATGTACCAGTGAATGAAACTTGTCTGAGTCATGGTATAAACATAGATTTATGAAAAGTATGTATTTTTTCATAATGTACACCAGCTTACTGTGGCTTTCCATTCCTGGTTTTCATATTTTTTTTGCTGTAAAATAGAAGAGTATGGGGCAAAGTGGCCTACACAGTAAAAAAAACAGTGCTATTTTGGGTGATAGCAGTAGAGTCTAGGATAACCTAGTCAGTATCAGGAATGATAATACAGGATGTATCAAATGAAAATGCACTCAAAAAGAAAGAAAAAAGGGGAGCTTTCGTGTTTTCCATGGAGTCAAAATGTCTCTCGTTACTCTGCATGGAGATGCATTACATTCACCATTGTTGTTATTGTACTCAACTCTTGCTTGCGACATTTTCATGTTAGGGGTAATATAGACTTGCAGCAGCCCTGTGGAGAATACCTTAATTTGGCCAGCTGCCCAGAAATCAGAATTGATATGGCTTTTGATCAATGAATCTACTTTCCTGGAAGCAGTTGCTTTTGTCAAGCAAATAGTTGCAAAGCCGTTTCCCATTGTTTGTCGCCTAGGTTTCAAGCCGTACTGGTTTCAAGCCGTACTGGTTTGAGTGCCCATTGGTTTGTTCCTGCATTGGTCCAGTGACTCTAAACTTAGTAAAGTAAGACTGATTATCACAAGGCCATTGGAGTGGGGGTTGAGAGATTATTGATGGGACTCAGGAGTCCCAGTCTCATAACAGGAATCTTTCTAAGAAAGGTCACAGGTGTAAAACCCCTAAGCTCCCAGACAACATTGGAAGCACTGTCCCTTTATTTTGCATCTTATAGACTGCTAAGGGGAGTTCTGCGCTGAGCTATTAGGGACGCAGGGGTCCTGGATCTTTTTTATCTCTACAAAAGAAATAGTACCAGAAAGATCAGAACTAGGGATGTAAATCTTCAACAGCAGATAAATTAAACCTGGTGGAGAGATGTGTTCATTGCACAGAGCCTTCCCCACCTCTGCAGTAATTTTCCTTTGCAAGTTAAACAGTGTGATGCATTATCTTCATTCTAACATGAACTTCTTAACTGGATGGGTATTTAACAAATTCAACCCTGGCTTGCTTGGCCTAGCGCTCCTCAAACAAAGGAGGCGTGTTCTAAAGATGGGTACAGACAGTCCACGAATGGCTGTAAGACTCAAATGCCTAGTATTTCCTATGGTTCTTGTGATCATGAGATTCCTTGTCTCAAGATCAGTGGCTTCTGGAGAACAAAGCTTCTGTTTTTTTTTTGTTTGTCAGGATCTAATATTTCTCTCTTGTGTTACACTGAAACAGGATTTCCAGTTTCATCCTTTTCATCCAAAAACACTTACAGCAAGCTCCTGTAATCTCTCTTCCCATGTAGTACATTTCCAGTTTCATCTCTGCAGCCAAGACAAAGTCTTGTCTCACCAGCCGCTATCCCTTACCATATTCTCATTGTTACTGTCATTTACATTTGAGGACAATTTGTGAAATCTGCTACATGTCTTGCATTTTCATTAAATACAGTAAATGTTGCATGCAGCTACACAGTACAAGACTTTTTGTGAACTTTTATTCAGTGCTTTTCTTTTTGTCTGTTATTGATTGTGGTCATTATTATTGTACATACACTTGCTTGTCTATTCAGATCTATCTTGGATATAGAGAGTAACAGATGAATAATTAAAAAACAGAAAACATCCTATAAAATGCCCTAACCTTGTGCAGTGCCCCTTAAAAACTTTGTCCAATACCTTCTTTTAACTAAGTGCTGTTACAGCTCCATCTTTCCAGTTCCTGTGCACCACTCTGTGGCCTTTGAATTTTAACATTCCTCACTTTCCCTTCTGTAAATTCTGTCCCTTTGAAGGGGAGTGCAGTTTGTCATGCAGATTTCTTGTACAGTCCAATGTATAGCGCATGAAATCAAGTTAGTTCTAGACTCCAAAATCTGTCCAGATGTGCTTCACAACAAAACACAGATAGAAGCGGAGTTATATCCCAACCTTACAGCTTTGAAAAGGGAAATAAGAGGTAGGTTTAATTGGTAAAATGTTAACTCTGTTAATTAACCTAAAGTGCAAAAAAGAATCGGGCATCAGTAATTGTATTTTAGAAAACTCTTGCTTTATTTAACTCATGTAGTAAACACAACAGTAAAAGCAAGGTAATGCATCAAGTACCCTGACACTTTAAGAAATCTGCTTTATGTAGTTTGTAAGCACACACAGCATTTTAAAGCTGCATTATCTGCTACTTAAGAAATAAGTGGTCAAGTTGCTCTGATGGTTTCCATTGACTAAAAGAAGAGCAGTGTTTACTATGTGGTTCTGATTACTTTTGATTTCTCCTTAAACTCTTGGGGTAAGTTTGAGAGCTATGCAAAGTGAATGGTTAAGTGGCAGCCACTGACTGATTTTTTTTTTTCAAATGGTCCATGTTCTCTCCATTAATCCACTGGGACTGAAGAAATGCTTGTTTAAAAAAGGTCAAGGAGTCCAGTACATTATTTTGGATTGCACGTATACCACAACAGCTTGGTTTGAACTTATAACACTAATCAAACATCTTTGTCATTACCAAAATGTCAAAGTCTGAACACGTAGGGGAACTCCAACAGCTGCCAAGTGTAGCCATTAATTTCCAGCATGAATGCTGTCTGAATTTGCCCACAAACAAGTGAGAAATGGTGTTAAACTCTGATCTTGAGGCAGCTGAAGTAGAAGGAAATAATGTAATACGTCACACTTGAATAAACAGACAAGCTGATTTGTTTTACTTACTGTTCATACTTCAGTCCTAAAAAGTGTTACTTTCAATCAACAAAACAATTATATTAGCCTGACACTGTAGTGTGAAAGTGGTAGTACTGCTAAACCAGTGACATCACTATAGCTACTGCAGTGAGTTACCCATCAGTAACATCACTATAGCTAATGCAGTGAGTCATCCATCTATGACATCACTACTGCTAAAGCAGTGAGTTAACCATCTGTGACATCAGCACAGCTAATACAGTGAGGTAACAGAAAGTGACAACATTACAATTAATGGTCTGAGTTAGCCATCAAGTGACATCACTACAATGAATGCATTGAGTTAGCCATCAGTGACTTCATCTCTTATATTGCAGTGAAACCTTCGGAGACCTCAATACAACTAATTCACTGAGTTAGCTATCAGTGACCTAACTTTACTGCCAATTTAGGCATCAATGACATAAGAAGTAATTTATTGAAGATGTCCGTGACATCACAGTTGAACACAATAGGACAGTTCATAGTAGCTAATCAACCGGAGCAGCAGTTACGTGGAGGTTGCAGGAAATGAGAGCGCGTGCAGCGAACAAATGTCCATGAGGAGAATGTGCAAATGTTAGACACGGACTGAATCTGACAGAAAGCTTTCTAAGGTCTATTAAAGAATGAAAAATCAGTCTGATAACTGCAAAATTAAAAGTTAGTTCATTAGCAAGCAGAATTAACCTTAAGTTTTTGCAAGACTTTTTCAGATTTTAGTCTTCTAGCAGCATATATAAATTCTGTAGTACATCTCAACACAAACAAAACTACCAGAGCTGAGCTTCAAATAAAGCATAATTAAATTTAAAGTAAATGTTTTCTTTAATCACTTTGAAACAAATTCTATACTTAAAATGAATTGCATCTGTTAAAAGTGCTGTCATTGAAAGCCGTGATCGCAATCCTAATGACAGAGCCTCCACTTGAGACCCTAGTGCGGATCAGCCAGTTGTGGAGGGTGAAGGTGGCCAGCCAAGACCGACTCACTCATCCTGGTCAAAGGGAGGCTAATTAACCCATCATGCTGGTGACTGCTAGTGAGACCAAGTGAAGGTAAGCTCTGCATCAGCTCTGTGCAAGGACCACAAAGTATGTTGAAGCATACATTTCAAGGGCTGCACTTTGCAATCCCTGTTTTGGATGATATGTATGTAGAAGTATGCACACATCATCTGGACTGGTACAGTGATCCCTGTTTTGGTTGATATGTATACTGAAGCATGCACACATCACCTGGGCTGGTACAGTGATCGCTGTTTTGGATGGTATATATGTTGTAGCACACAGATCACATGGGCTGGTACGGTGATCCGTTTTTGGATGATATGCATGTATTTTGAAGCATTCACACCATGTGGACTAGTACAGTGATATCAGTTTTGGATGATATGCATACAGAAGCCCGTTTTGGATATATGGGTACTGAAGCATGCACACATCAGGAGGGCTGGTACAGTGATACCTGTTTTGGATACATGGGTACTGAAGCAGAAACATGCACACATCAGGAGGGCTGATACCAGGATACCTCTTTTGGCAGAAGTGTACAGCAGAGCAATCAGGGGGGGTTAACAGGCAAGGGACCCAAAGTGTGAAAAACTTTGATGGCTACCTGAATGATGGCCCTTCACAAATGCCACATAATGAGGATACTGATGGTTTGTGGAAAAGTCAAGAATATGACAAAAAATCTGTATCAAATGAAATTCATTGCATTATCCTATTACAAAGTGTAACATTGCTTGTGTGTGTTAATTCTTTGCTGTTCTGTACTACAGATATATCTGTTACTTTGCAAAATTAATCAGGAGGCATTAGCAGTGTCAGCAATTTGTGTGGTAGCTAAGCATAGTATAGAGTCAGTGGGAAGAAGGCGGGTAACCCCTGCAGTCACTGAAGTTTGTATTTTTCAACAGTGAGACTGCAGACTAGTTGACATGAGTTAAGTGGAATAAGCTGATGTTCCACATAGAACAAGATGGTTTAGGGTTGCCTGATTTGAAAGGGTGTGCTGCACGTTTAAGGCTGATATCCATAACTCAAGTATGAAGTTATAAATAAAAGTGGAAATGGATGAGGATGAAGCTGTGATGAGCTGGAAAAGTTCAAGAGATAATAGGCTAGGATTTTGGATGCACGACTTTAAGGAAAATTGACAACAACCATACAGAATATTATACTCAAAGTAGCATTCGAAGAATAAAGCCAGAATAGAAATGGTAATGTTTTACTACTGGGGATGACTGCAGCTAGGGCTATAGAAAATGGGCAAAGGGGGCAGAAAATTAGTAAAAGAACCAAGGTATTGTGAGTAGGTAATGTAGGAGGAAGAGGTACTAGAATGGAATTAGGCTAAGCAGAAAGTTAAACTATAGGTTAGAGACTGCCTTCCCTGTTGGACATTGATAAAGTATAGGCATAGAAAAGGGGATACAGAAGTGCTAAGTGAAAGACAAGCTGTGCTAGATGTTTCAGTTGAGTCTAAAACAAAAGCTGCTGTTAAAATGTACTTAGTATGACATGTAAAATATTTTGTGATAACTATAACAATCAGAGGATGTTAGAGAAGATTGGGAAAATAACATGGAAAGGGGATTTACAAAGGGAAATTGGGAAGGAATGTGTAAGGCTCCCAATTATGCAGCAAAGTCCATAAGGCTTACGTTAATTTTTGCATAGTAGTCATACAGGTATTTGCTTAGGTAATTTTATACCCCATGTAAACATCGGCAGATTTTTCTTCACAATGATAAATACTGGAGGTGTTTGAAAAGCGAGTGGGAATTGAGAACGTTGTATTAAATAGGTAATGCAGAAGATTGCGACTGAGCTGTTAATGAGCTGCTTCCTGTGGTCAAGAATTTTTCTCTTGACTTCCAAGATAGCTACAAATTGAGGTCTCCCCAGTGTGAAAACAGAAACTCAACAAAGAAGGCCAGTAGACTTTTTTGTTTATGGGTAAATTTCAGTTACTGGCTAGTAAGTGTACCACCTGAATGCCAGGAAAAAAGAAATATAGACCACATGGAAAAAGTCAGCTACTAAAAGTGAAGAAGAAACACTGACTGGGGAAAGTTTTGCAGCTGTTCAGCGAAAAGCAATGCAACCTCCAGACATGACTTCCAGTAATGTACAGGAAGATATAAGACAACTGCACACACAGACCTAGGTAAAATAAATGAAACACTGATGGATTATATCAACACAAACAACAAAAGACTGGCAAAATGTGAAGAAGTTTTAAACAGATATTCAGATGAAGTGATAAAACTGCAAAATCAGAGGTTGAAGTGAAGAAAAGGCCGGTTGAATATGAGACTGCTCAGAAAGAGATGTTTCAAAAAATATTATTATTAGAGATCAAAGTACTTGGGGAAACCTGATATTTTCAGATATACCAAAGATGCCGGAAGGAACAGACTACATTAATTTTATGAAAGCACAGATAACCACTGGACTGGTATTCCACAGCAGGAGTTATTTGAAAGGGCACATCGTGTGTATGCTCTAAACCTGGCTATGAGAAAGCAACATAGACCTTTAATAGTAAAGATTCAATCCTACAAGCAGGAGGAGTTGATTCTGACAAAACTGTGGCAGAAGGACAAAATACTAAAAGTGGGACACAGCAGAGTGTGGAGAATGATTATTACTCATACATCAGACAGAAGACGAGTTAATTCATTCCACTATTCAGGGAATGTCAGGATGCAGTTGTGACATTCAGACTGCTGTCTTCAAGGTAGTCTTCCCTGAAAGGGCAAATTCATTTTTTGATGAATTACTTGCTAAGGGGGAAATACAAAAGTTTGTCCAACAAAAAGTGAGATGCGAAACAAAGGAGATTCTGCTGCTTGTTCTGTGGTAATGAAGACCACAGAGAGACTGTACCTGTGAAACCTTTTCCACTGTTTCAACAGAAAATGGAAAGAAGGAAGGGAGCATAAGAGATGACTAGAAGAATGTAGAGCACATTGAAATGAAGCAGAGGCAGGATTTGGGAGATGGAGGTGAACAGTAATAAAACCAGTAACTTAATGTGGGATTACAATACAATAATTATATTTGTGAAGTGTGCAGAACAAGAAAATCTGGAAATAATGGACTTTTTCAGAATTGGTTGGACTTGTGGGGGGCTCTAAATTCTGTGCCCTACTTCGTGTTATTAATATTCAGAAAAATGCTTTGGGGAGGGGAAGAAAGGGGAGAAAGTTAAATGTAAGTAAAGAAAACTTTTTTCTTATTGGTACTATTTTTGTGGGTATGGTTTTCTTTGCATGCTATAACGTAAAGTTTTCTCAGTTTGTAAGTGTAATGGGGATTGTAAATAAGTGCTGCTGTTCTTTTTTTCCCTTTCTTTCTCTCTCTCTCTCTTTGTTCAGTTTTAAGAAATGTAACCACTGCAGTGCAAAAAAAAAAGCCTGGTTAAAAGAGCATGACAAAAGAAAAAAATTGCTTTTTTTCATTCTTGCATGGAGGAATGACTGGATTAAGGACCTTAGATTGATTTAGTAACACGTTTTAAGAGAATAAAGTAAGTGAAAAAGAATACTGAATATTATGAGGCTTTTTTTAGCAAATGAGCTTATTAGCAATTCTGTATCTGTCCCCCATGCCTCCATGGAGACCATCTGATAATTTGAAATTGACTGCTTCTCATGTCTCCGTGGAGACACTCTGATAATGAGAAATTGGCTGTCTGGTTCTCATGTCTCTATGGAGACAAATTGGTAAAGCAAAATTGGTCACAGTTTGGTGAAGAGTGATTGGCTGGGGAAAACAAAAAGAAAAGAGTGGCTAGGAGATGTTCTCTGAAAGCATTCAGGGTTTTTCCAACTGGAGAGCTATAAAGATAAGTCAAAACCAGTTAGCACTTAGAAGCACAGGCTGCACTATGCGTCTTAGCATAAATAACCTTTTTTTTTGGTTAACTCAAGTCTAACTTTGGCTGTCAGTTTGGGATATTAGGTCCCATTTGGGACTTGGGAAGGTAAAACTTCAATATTTGAAGATTTACATAGTTTGTGTATTAGTATTAAATTAATAGGTTTTAGGGGGTTATTGTTTTTTTTTTTATTTGATGGCTTTCAGTAAAACCAAAGTTTTATAAGATGTGACATAGGTTGAAATGGATTTGATAAGAAACAGCAATATAAAAGGTCAACCTGCCAAACAGTTGTACGCATGTAACACAAAAGCTGGAATTAGACATTTAACAAAAAAGGTGTTATACATAAAAGGTAGGAATAATAACTTTTTATTACAGTGATGTTTTCTGTAATGTCTTTAAATTTATTTATTTATTTATTTGCAGTTTGTTGCCGGGATGGTCCATTGGGCCACTAGGAGCCACTGGGGATGCACAAGCCAGTGCATTTATTTGTGCCAGCCCCAAGCCCGGATAAATGGGGAGGGTTGCATCAGGAAGGGCATCCGGCGTAAAACTTTGCCAAAACATTTCATGCAGACACCAAGAAAAATTTTTATACCGGATCGGTCGAGGCCCGGGTTAACAACGACCGCCACCAGTACTGTTAGCCTACAGGGTGCTGGCGGAAATTGGGCTACTGTTGGCCAAAGGAGGAGAAGAGGCGGAAGACATGGCCGAAGGCAGGAAGAGAGGAGAAAGGCTAGGACTGTGGTAGTGAGGGTCGTAACTTTGAATGTTCTCAGTATGACTGGTATAGGGAGAGAGCTAGCTGATATGATGGACAGAAGGAAGGTTGGTATATTGTGTGTGCAAGAGACCAGATGGAAGGGGAGTAAGGCTAGGTGCATCAGAGGTGGGTTCAAATTGTTTTATCATGGTGTGGATGGGAGGAGAAATGGCGTATGAGTTATTCTGAAGGAACAGTATGCTGAGAGTGTTTTGGAGGTGAAAAGAGTGTTGGATAGAGTGATGTTTATGAAGCTGGAAATTGATGGTGTAATGATGAATGTTGTTAGTGCGTATGCTCCACATGTTGGGTGTGCAATGAATGAAAAAGAAAAATTTTGGAATGAATTGGATGAAGTGGTGGTGATGACTGTACCCAAGGGTGAGAGAGTGGTGATTGGAGCAGATTTCAGTGGGCATGTTGGTGAAGGGAAATGTTGGTGAAGGGAACAGAGGGGATGAGGAAGTGATGGGTAGGTATGGTGTTAAAGGAATGCAGAAGGTCAGATGGTAGTGGATTTTGCGAAAAGGATGGACATGGCTGTGGTGAATACATATTTTAACAAGAGGGAGGAGCATAGGGTGACATACAAGAGTGGAGGAAAATGCACACAGGTGGATTATATCTTATGTAGGAGGGCCAGTTTGAAGGAGATTGGAGACTGTAAAGTGGTGACCGGAGAAAGTGTAGTTAGGCAGCATAGGATAGTGGTTTGTAGGATGACGTTGGTTATCAAGAAGAGGAGGAGGAGTGTGTGGGCAGCACCAAGGATCAAGTGGTGGAAATTGAGAAAGGGTAATTGTGAGGTGGAGTTCAGAGATGAGTTAAGGCAGGCACTGGGTGGCAGTGAAAAGTTACCAAATAGCTGGGTAACTACAGCAGAGCTAGTAAGGGAGATGGCTAGAAAGGTGCTTGGTATCACATCTGGACAGGGGAAGGATGACAAGGAGACATGGTGGTGGAATGAGGAAGTACAGGAGAGTATACAGAGAAAGAGGTTGGCAAAGAAGTGGGATTGTCAGAGAGATGAAGAAAGTAGACAGGAGTATAAGGAGATGAGGTGCATTGCAAAGAGAGAGGTGGCGAAGGCTAAGAATAAGGCATATGAAGAGTTGTATGAAAGGATGGACACTAAGGAGGGAAAAACCGACCTGTACCGATTAGCTAGACAGAGGGACCGAGCTAGGAAAGATGTGCAGCAGGTAAAAGGTGATAAAGGATAATGAGGGAAACATACTCACAAGCGAGGAGAGTGTGTTGAGGACATGGAAAGAGTACTTTGAGGGTTTGATGAATGAAGAGAATGAGAGGGAGAGAAGGTTGGATGATGTAGGGATAGTAAATCATGAAGTTCAGTGGATTAGCAAGGAGGAAGTAAGGATAGCTATGAAGAGAATGAAGAATGGAAAGGCTTTTGGCCCAGATGACATACCTGTGGAAGCATGGGGGTGTTTAGGTGAAATGGCAGTGGAGCTTTTAACCAGATAGTTTAATGAAATCTTGGAAAGTGAGAGGATGCCTGAGGAGTGGAGAAAAAGTGTTTTGGTACCGATTTTTAAGAATAAGGGTGATGTGCAGAGCTGAAGTAACGATTTTTAAGAATAAGGGTGATGTGCAGAGCTGAAGTAACTACAGAGGGATTAAATTGATCAGTCACAGCATGAAGTTATGGGAAAGAGTAGTGGAAGCAAGGTTAAGAAGGGACATGATGATTAGTGATCAGCAGTATGGTTTCATGCCAGGAAAGAGCACTACAGATGCGATCTTTGCTCTGAGAGTGTTGATGGAGAAGTACAGAGAATGTCGGAAGGAGTTGCATTGTGTTTTTGTAGACTTAGAGAAAGCATATGACAGGGTGCCTAGAGAGGAGTTTATGGTATTGTATGAGGAAGTCAGGAGTGTCAGAAAAGTATGTAAGAGTGGTACAGGATATGTACGAGGGTAGTGTGACAGCGGTGAGGTCTGCGGTGGGAGTGACAGATGTGTTTAAGGTGGAGGTGGGGTTACATCAAGGATCAGCTCTGAGCCCTTTCTTATTTGCAATGGTAATGGACAGGTTGACAGACGAGATCAGACAGGAGTCCCCGTGGATTATGATGTTTGCAGATGACATTGTGATCTGTAGTGAGAGTAGGGAACAGGTGGAGAAGACCCTGGAGAAATGGAGATATGCTCTAGAGAGGAGAGGAATGAAGGTCAGCAGGACTAAGACAGAATATATGTGTGTGAATGAGAGGGAGGATAGAGGAATGGTGAGGATGCAAGGAGTAGAGGTGGTGAAGGTGGATGAGTTTAAATACTTGGGGTCAATAGTTCAGAGTAATGGTGAGTGTGGAAGAGAGGTGAAGAAGAGAGTACAGGCAGGATGGAGTGGGTGGAGAAGTGTCAGGAGTGATTTGTGACAGACAAGTACCTGTAAGAGTGAAAGGGAAGGTCTACAAGAGGGTAGTGAGACCAGCTATGTTATATGGGTTGGAGACAGTGGTATTGACAAAAAGGCAGGAGTTTGAGCTGGATGTGGCAGAATTAAAGATGTTAAGATTTACACTGGGTGTGACGAGGGTGGACAGGATTAGGAATAAGTATATTAGAGGGTCAGCCCAGGTTGGAAGGTTTGGAGACAAAGCCAGAGAGGCACGATTACGTTGGTTTGGACATGTGCTGAGGAGGGATGCTGAGTATATTGGGAAAAAGATGCTAAGGATGAAGCTACCAGGTAACAGGAAAAGAAGAAGGTCTAAGGTAAGGTTTATGGATGTGGTGAGAGAGGACATGCAGGTGGTTGGTGTGACAGAGCAAGATGCAGAGGACAGGAAGAAATGGAAACAGGTGATCTGCTGTGGCGACTCCTAACGGGAACAGCCAAAAGAAGATGATGATTGCAGTTTGTTGCTGGGATGGTCCATTGGGCAACTAGGAGCACGTTTTCAGTGGAGTCCTGGGGAGAAAAGCTCCTGTGAAATGAACAAAACAAATAGAAGTTAATTACATAGCAAGTTATAACAATGGATAGTCCAGTAATAACAAGTAGTAAATGGCACTAGTAAACTACAAAAGCAGGCATTCTTTAAGAAGAAAATAAAAGTGTTAATTGCATTTAGGTACAAAAATCTATTGATTGCAATAGAGGCTTATTAAAGTCTTATGCAATTATATATATATATATATATATATATATATATATATATATATATATATATATATATATATATATACACACACACACACACACACACACACACACACACACACACACACACACACACAAAGTGTGTTGATTGCAATAGATGTTTATCAGAGTTAAGCAGTCATAGTAAGACGTTTGCAGGTTTACTGAATCTTGGGGAGTAGCTTGAGTTGGGGGACTTTATACAGGACGGGAACAGGAGCATTCCCATTAGGAAGTTAGATGGGAGTGGAGTAAGGTTTTGAAGGAAGAGAGGTTGCTAGTGGTACGGATTAGTGGAGGAAGAGAATTCCACAGGCGAGCTAGGGAAAAGGACAGAAGATGATTACCTGGTGGACGGGAGGGTTTGTGTAGTTCAATAAGATTTTGGGGGTTATATCTTAGAGATCTATTGGGTTGGTGCATTTTAAAAGTGGTGGCAAGGGAGAGGCAGAGGGAGAGGTTAAAGATCAATTTGTGGGCTTGGGTGAGTTGGATATAGGTGAGGTAGTTGGATAGTTCTAGCCAATTTAGTTTGTGAAGGGCAGTGCAGTGGTGTGTGAAGGATCTGTGTCCAGTTGCAAACTTTGAAATTTTATTGTAGCAGGAGGATAGTTTAGCTTTGCGGGAGGATTGTAGGTTAGTAAGGAGTGGTGCTCCATATAGAAGGGATGGGGTAAGGTATGTTGTAGAGAGGTTAGTTTGGTGGGGGAAGAGATATACCGATTATGGCGATAGAGCATGTCAAGTTTCTTGTGTGTTTTCTTAATATTTGCTTGTAAGTGTATGTCGAACTTGAGTTGGTCATTGATTTGGATACCTAGTACTTTTGCATTAGATACTATTTCAAGGGGTGTATTATTCTGGGTGTTGATAATAAAAGTGGTTTTGTCAAGGATGGTGGCTTTTGAAGGGGTAAATAAGATAAGTTTAGTTTTTGTGGCATTGAGTGCTAAGTGGTTGTCTTGCATCCATTGTTCGGTTAAGAGAAGGCATTTTGGGTAAGTTTTGTTAGAATGGGGATGGAGGTGGCAGAACAGATTATGGTGGAGTCATCAGCATATTGGATGAGGTGAGTGTTAGGGATGGTTTCGTAGAAGTCATTTATGAAAATGTTAAATAGCAGGGGCCCAGGAATAGAACCCTGGGGTACTCCTGTGGGAGTATTGAGGAATGGGGAGGTAGCTTTTTTCCATCTGACTGCTTGTTGCCTATTTGATAGATAACAGGTAAACTATTTGATAGTGGTGGGGGAAAGGTTCAGATTAGAGAGTCTGGTGAGGAGAAGGTTGTGAGAGATGGTGTCAAAGGCCTTAGATAGGTCTGATAAGAGGGGTGGACACAATAAGGCCGGAGTCATGTGCTTTAACAGTTTCAAGGAAGGTAAGGAGAGCAGTGGTGGTGCTGTGGCCAGGCCTGAATCCATGCTGTGTGGGGGTTAGGAGTTGGTTGTTTGAGATAGGATAACAGTTGTAGGTGGATGCATCTTTCTAGCAGTTTGGAAATGGGAGATAGGATGGCAGTCGAAAATTTGGGATGTTATTATTGCTCCCATCTTTGTGAAGTGGAATAATAAAGGCCTTTTTCCAGGGCTGAGGTACCTGACCTTCTGTAATTGACAGGTTTATTAGGATACAGATGGGATAGGGTATGGCCTCTGTGGATATTTGTAAGAAGTAAGATAGAATTTGGTCTGGGGCATTCTTACCTGGTTTCAGCTTTTCTAGGAGTTTTTTAATAGTAGAGATTGGGATGGGCTGTATGGAGAAGGGGGAGGGGGTTTGGAGGAGAAGGTACTTGAGAAAGAAGGGGTACTAGAAGAGGAAGAGGTAGGTGCCTGTAGGGATGTAGAAGTAGGATGGTTGATGAAGGAGATTCTTAGGCAATGGAATCAATGAAGAAAGAGTTGGACTGGGTGGCTAGGTCAATGTTGGTGGCATTTGGGTCAGGGCATGGGGTTTTCTTTTTTACCAGGAGAAAGCAGAGAGGAGATTCTATGCCAGAAATTCTTGGGGTTTGTATTGTGATTAGTTTGTATTGTAGAAAAATAAGATTTCCGGTCTGAAGTAATAATTTTTTTTTTGTTACGTAGTAGTTTGTATTCATTAAGGGTGGTTGTTGTTTTGTATTTCTGGTAACATTTCCAAGCTTTGTCTTGGAGTCTCATAATGCTTAAGGTGTCTTTAGTTAACCATGGGATGGATTTACTTTTAATTTGTTTTGTTTTCAGGGGGGCCAGGGAGTCTAGCAAGTGTAGGAAAGTAGAATTGAAATAGGTAACAGCGTTATCTAGAGGTAATTTTTTTAGTGGATTCCAATCTGTTTGTTTAAGCAAGTTTGTAAATATATCTGGGTTAAAGTTTGCTAGGGACTGGATAGAGATATAGGTATGGGATAGTTGTAAGGGGGAGTACAGAAGGTGGGCAAAGGTAGGAAAGTGGTCGCTGAGTGGATCAGGAAGAGTACCACTGTCAGAGATGTAGTGAGGATTAGATACTAGAATCCAGTCAAGGATACTACCAGTAGAGAAGTCCTTGGAAGGTCTAGTTGTGGTGTTGATGAGCTGGGAGAAATTATAGAAGTGTATATTTAGGGTGTTTGTGGGAGAACGAATAGTGTCCCAGTTGATATTTACATCACCCAGGATGATGGTTTCGTAAGTTACATTGGTAGAAAACCAAGAGAGAATGTGTTTGAGTGTTGTGATATCTCCTGGATGGATGTGGAGGGAAACAATACAGACGAAATTATGTTTGTTTATCTGAAGTAGGGCTGGAATTAGTTCTGCATTATTAAATTGTGGAATGGGTTTGATGAAAGGAGTAACTGCGAAGGACAATGAGTAGAGGAGAGCAACTCCCCCACCTTTTTTGTTTGTTCTATCTTTTTGACTTATGTAGTAGTTTGGTGGTATTAGTTCAGAGTCTTTTCTGTGAGGTTTCAACCAGGTTTCAGAGATGGAGAGTATATCTGGTTGATTGTGAAGAAGCCAGGAATGGAGGTTGGGGATTTTATTGCATGTGCTTTGGGCATTTAGAGATGTGAAGTGGAGGGATTTTCTGGTTGTGTGGGGGGAATATGGAGGGGAAGGGGGCCAGGGTTTGGGTGGATATTGCCAGACAGAAGGTTAGTGATAAAATGACAATGTAATAAGAGGTGTTTGGGTAGTTTGTTTCCTGTTTGTAGGTTGAGGATTTTATTGGAGTAATATTGATGAGGAAGGGTGTAGTTTTGCTGGAGATGGGTTTGAGTTTATAGGGGAGTAGTGAGGTATTATTATTGTTGAACAGGGAGGGGGAGATGGGGACTGAGAAGAGTGTGAGAAGATTGAAGCATGTGTTAGTTATGTGGAAGGGGGGAGAGTAAGATGTGTTAGGTGGAGTGGTAAGATAGTGTAGATAACACAAAGTGAGAAGTACTGCTGATTAGGTTAAGGTTGAGGGAGATAGGATAGGCATGATGGTTGTTTGGAGTGTAGTTATATAAGAGGTAGGTAGTTGCTGGGATGGGGTGTAGTGGGTAAGCCTGGTTTGAATGTGACAGTTTGTTGTGTGTTCAGTTAGTGGGGTGGGATAATATGATTGGGTGATTGGAGAGGATGAGTGTGGTTATCTTCTATGAGTGCAGATGTACTGTGGGTGGGATTTGAGGGAAGGGTAGGGGAGTGGAGTGAGCCCACAAGGCGAACAGAGCGGGTCGAGCCAAGGAGAAGGAAGAAGGCAAGACTGTGAAGCACAATCCATGGTTAGGTAAGCTCAGAGGTAAGGAAGGTATGGAGAATGAAACACTTGTTCACTATAGTTGTTGATAGGTAAAAACAGAGAGGGTCACAGAGATTTTAGGCTGAAGGCAGGGTAACAATGGACCTTTTAGAAAGGATTCATTATTTGTTTAACTTGGGAGGGGTAAAGTGAATAATATGCATTAGGTATATGCTGCCACCTAGTCGACAAGCAGTAAATAACAGGAGCACTTAGAGCAGTGTAGAGAAAGTTAAATGCCAGTGCTCTCACAAATAAATACAAAAAAGAAAGAATAGCAGACAAAAAATGTAAAGTGCAAGTAGCAGTGTTACAGGAGACACAATTGAAAGAACTGAACATGTGCATTTGACAAAAAAAGGTTTTCAGGATGGTTATTCAGCAGAATATCTCAGAAAAAGGAAAAGGGGAGTACTTATACTAATTGTAAGATGATATTCAATAGTAATATAAGAGGATAAAAAGAATAATGGTAGAGTTATAGTACTGATTTGTAGAACTAAATACATAAATAAATAAAACTAAGGGGCTACTTGCAAGGGAAGAGGATTACACTGGCATATATTTATATTCCACCTGAAACTGCTATAATGGAGCTTAAGAGCATTGCGGGAGAAATAATAAGCTTTCAGCAAGGAATATTACATGTAGTTGGGGACTGGAATTTGATTTGCAGCAGTGAATATGTGTCTGGGGGGCCCAGAAGGGAAAGTATAACAAAGGAGAGTAGATTTTTGAAGAAATTTATGAAAATATTTGGCATGGAATATGTGAATTCAGTAAAAGGAGTTTGGAGTGAATTTATATATTATTCCCCATGATATAAAAACTGGTCTAGGCTAGATGGAATTTGCATTTCACAGGAACATGTGCATTTAATTGAGGGACGCAGGTGTGCACCCAATAACTATTTCAGATCATGCACGTAACACAGGATAATTAAATAAAAATGAGACACTGGCTTTACCCACCTGTCTGTTGAAAAGAGAAGAATTTAAGGAATGGATAGTGGAGATTATTCAGGGGCTATTCAAGAGGATAGAAATTTCTTCTGAAAATATAACTAGGGAGTGGGATAAAATTAAGGTGGAGTTTAAAAATAGGGTGGAAATAAAAGAAAGGGGACCATGGTTAAAAGTAACATGAATTATTCAGAGGAACTGACAAATGTTAAAGTATTGCAGAATAGGTGGAATCTCCCAGAATAAGAAGAGGAGCAACTGCAGAATGCTAAACAGAAAATAAGGGATTACCTCGATAATATGCATATGTTTGGAAAGATTGCTGTTAAGCAACTGTTTTTTTGATAACAGTACAGCACTAAAACTTTTACCACACTGACTCAGGCAACAGAAAGTAGAAAGGGCTGTCACCAAGCCTAGCGAGCCTATAACAAAGAAGATAACAAGAGATCCTGTGTAGATATTAGAAATATTTTGGAAATTCTATGAAAGTCTGTATAAAGCAGATAAGTATGGAAATCAAGAAATGTCTGACATGGAAATGTTTATGGAAAAATTAAATATGCCAAGGTTATAGGTAGATGAGGTTCCATTACTAATGGTTAGGGTAGGAGGAGATGAGATAAAAATTTTGATGTATAACCAATTTACAGGAAACTCCCCAGGAATAGTTGGTATTTCTGTGGAAGTTTGGAAGCTAGGAGGGAAAAAACTGATAAAGAACTGGAGGGTTTTGTTTAATAGTATTTAAAGAGGAGAAGTAACAATATCCTGGAAGAAAGCAGTGGTAGCTGTAATACCGAAATAGGGTAAAGATCCATCAGATCCAGCTTCATACAGGCCCATTTCAATACTAATCATGATTATAAAGTGTTCATGTCTGGAATGGCTAATAAATTGGCAAAAGTAATGCCGAAATTGATAGGTAATGGATCACTGTGGTTTTGTGGAGAGGAGGCAAACATTTGATGACATTGTCAGAACACTGATGATCCAGAGGAAAGCAGAATGTAAGAAAATACTATTCATTGTTGGTGGGTCTTGATGCAGAGAAAACATTTGACAGAGTAAGCTAGGACTTTACGAGCAGGGCAGTGGAAGCATTTGCATTTCCTGAAAAAACTATAAGGTTGGTTAGGAGGATATATGAAGGATCAGAGACAAACATTAAAGTGGGTGGGGTCCTCTCTGATAATTTCTGCTTGAGCAGAGGAACCAGGCAGAGGTGTCCTTTTTTACCCTTTGTTATTTGCATTATGTTTAGAACCATTGGCAAAGAAAATAAAGGACTCAGCAATTCAAGGATATAATTGGTATGTTAGTCAAGAGAAGCTGGCTGTATTTGCAGATGATATAATTTTACTACTGACAAAACCAGAAAGAGACATTACAGTGTTGTGGAACATTTTGAGACAGTATCACATCTTTTCAAGATAAAAAATGAATGCATCTAAAACAAAGGCAATAGTGGTAAATTATGTACCCAAGTAAGAATTGGTTCAGCAGTATGTATATTTATGCATGAAGTATTTAGGAGTATGAATTAAAAATTATTCTAATGTGGCAGCAAATGATATGTAGAAAGAGACTAAACAAAAGATAATACAAAAACTGAGAAAAATGGAAGTTTTGTTATATGAATATGGATAGTACGATACAAGCAGTTAAAATGTATTTAGTCTCATTAGTCTTATACACAGGTCAAACCAAAAACCAGCAAACCCCAGCGTGAGCAAGTGCTAATCCCAAAGTCTTCAAAAGGCAAAAATCCAATGAAATAAGCATCAAACTAAGAACTGGTACCGAAATTACTATTTATTGTGATAAAAGATAAGCGCTTTCGCAACAAGGCTTCATCAGATCTATGACAATTCTACTTAAGATGCACTCCCATTTATATATGTATTTAAAACTAATAAGAGGCAATCAATCAATTAGCATTCATTTAAAGAGATATTAACTTTAAAACAACATCAGTAATTGAATGAATATAGGAGATGTCATTTAAAAAACTAATAAGATCATTGCTCAAAGCTATACAACATTTAAATTAAAAACACACTAAATATGTATTATTATCAATCAATTATCGTGTATATATAGTAATATGAATGTGTTATGCTCCAAACGCATCACTTCATACTACACTAAATTGAATCATAAAAATGAACAATCTTAAAAACATATCAAGAATCTAAATCATGTCGGTTATGAATGGACATTCATAAAAATACATTAATAAAACCACTCTCATAATACTAAAAATAATAATGTGAATGGTGCATATACATACATGCAGACATATACATGCATGTCACTACAAACCTGTGTGCATATACAAACATATAAATGACCATATACACACACATATACGCGCCCACAAACATACATACACTGTTACACACTCACATATATGTGCATAAAATACAAACATGAAATAGAATGAAACAACTATGTTGAATCCATCTCTAAAATAAACTAAGATGATAACCCTGTGTAACAATTACAGATATAACATATCTACTACTAAGCATAAAGAAGGTAAGGACAAAGCACTCCTATAGTTCACATAGATGCTAAAAAATATATGTACATAAAAAATATATATAAACATTATGTACTATGTATATGTGTGAATCTATAAGGACCAGGATATGATAGTAAATATGTATATGTGTGAATCTATAAGGACCAGGATCTGATAGTAAATAATAATATGAGGGCTGAGGATTATTTAATGTTTCTTCTCTGTCTTAGTTTCGGTCTCAGAGATGCTCTCTCATTGAGGCCGGAACCTTTGTCAGCTTTCAATAATAATATCCATTCAGTCTCCTTACCCTCAGTATATGTTCTAACATCCCCACCTCTAGGGTTAGGATGTATAACCTCAAGAGCTTTGAAAGAGAAAACATGTGAGCTATCCGTCATCATAACATGCTTTGCTAAAGCGTTATGTACAGAGCCTTTCTTCATATGATAAATATGTTCTCTCATACGGTCTCTAAATGGACGATTGGTTTTACCTATGTAAAATGACGAGCAAACCTGACAAGTAGCTAAATAAACAATATGTGATGTCATACAGTCTGCTTCTGCTGAGATGGAAAAATACTGTTTCAAGTCAGGATGAAAGAAGTTAGGTGTGGTATCAATATAACCACAAAAATTGCATCGTCCACACGGTTTGGTACACCCATCTCTCTTTACAAAGTGGGTGTTAGTAACATAACAGAGTTTTCTTTTCAAATTCATCTTATTTTTATATAGAAACTTGGGATAGTTGCCCACTATAGCTTTAAGATCATCATCAACTAATAATACATCCCAATGCTTAAATATTATCTCTCTAAGTTCTAAATGATCTGACGAAAACTGCGTTGTGAATTTAACATAATGTGGAGTTATCGTACCAGTTTCCAAAGTAACTAAGGATTGCTGCGGTCCAAAGTAAGGCAGCCCTTTGGTGTGCCTTAAATCAGAGGCTTCCTTAAGATGTTTGGTAATTTCATGTTTATTATACCCTCGCTGTGCCAATCTATTATTAAGGTGAGATAATTCAGTCTCAAAGCATTCATCCATAGGATTAAGCCTGGAAGCTCTAAAGGCTTGCCCTTTCATTATGTTCCTAAAAACATGAGGGGGGTGCATACTGGATCTATGTAGGAGGTTGTTACTATAACAACTTTTCTGAAAGACCCCCGTATTAATGATATTGTTATCTAGTCTTTCAATATACATGTCAAGGAACTCTATTCTATGTTGTGAACTACTCATTGTGAACTTAAGGCAGGTAGTAAGATTATTCATTGTAGTTAAGAATGAATTTAGCTGTTCTATGGTACCCTTCCATAAAACAAACAAATCATCGACGAAATGTCGATAGAAGGTAACATGTTGTATGAATAAATCCACCTTAAAGAGGGAATGCTCTTCCCAATGGGCTAAGAACATATTGGCGTAGCTATTTGCACATGGTGTGCCCATAGCTACGCCCTCCTTCTGCCTGTATATGTGGTCTTTAAACATAAAAAGATTGTTCTCTAGTGTCAACTCTAAAAAGCAAGCAACTAGGTCTATTGTAACTGAAGAATAATCACTGTGTCCTTGCATGTATTCAATGACATATCTGATTCCCATATCATTAGGAATCATCGTAAATAGAGATTGTATATCAAATGTTACAAAGATATAGTCCATATTAATAATCTTGTCTTTGATACATGTATATAGGTCTAGCAAAAATTGCCTAGAGTCCTTCAAAACAGTCATGTTATTGTTTAAAACATGCCTTAGATGTTTCTCTACGAAGACATCACATATTGCTTATTTAGCTACTTGTCAGGTTTGCTCGTCATTTTACATAGGTAAAACCAATCGTCCATTTAGAGACCGTATGAGAGAACATATTTACCATATGAAGAAAGGCTCTGTACATAACGCTTTATCAAAGCATGTTATGATGACGGATAGCTCACATGTTTTCTCTTTCAAAGCTCTTGAGGTTATACATCCTAACCCTAGAGGTGGGGATGTTAGAACATATACTGAGGGTAAGGAGACTGAATGGATATTATTATTGAAAGCTGACAAAGGTTCCGGCCTCAATGAGAGAGCATCTCTGAGACCGAAACTAAGACAGAGAAGAAACATTAAATAATCCTCAGCCCTCATATTATTATTTACTATCAGATCCTGGTCCTTATAGATTCACACATATACATATTTACTATCATATCCTGGTCCTTATAGATTCACACATATACATAGTACATAATGTTTATATATATTTTTTATGTACATATATTTTTTAGCATCTATGTGAACTATAGGAGTGCTTTGTCCTTACCTTCTTTATGCTTAGTAGTAGATATGTTATATCTGTAATTGTTACACAGGGTTATCATCTTAGTTTATTTTAGAGATGGATTCAACATAGTTGTTTCATTCTATTTCATGTTTGTATTTTATGCACATATATGTGAGTGTGTAACAGTGTATGTATGTTTGTGGGCGCGTATATGTGTGTGTATATGGTCATTTATATGTTTGTATATGCACACAGGTTTGTAGTGACATGCATGTATATGTCTGCATGTATGTATATGCACCATTCACATTATTATTTTTAGTATTATGAGAGTGGTTTTATTAATGTATTTTTATGAATGTCCATTCATAACCGACATGATTTAGATTCTTGATATGTTTTTAAGATTGTTCATTTTTATGATTCAATTTAGTGTAGTATGAAGTGATGCGTTTGGAGCATAACACATTCATATTACTATATATACACGATAATTGATTGATAATAATACATATTTAGTGTGTTTTTAATTTAAATGTTGTATAGCTTTGAGCAATGATCTTATTAGTTTTTTAAATGACATCTCCTATATTCATTCAATTATTGATGTTGTTTTAAAGTTAATATCTCTTTAAATGAATGCTAATTGATTGATTGCCTCTTATTAGTTTTAAATACATATATAAATGGGAGTGCATCTTAAGTAGAATTGTCATAGATCTGATGAAGCCTTGTTGCGAAAGCGCTTATCTTTTATCACAATAAATAGTAATTTCGGTACCAGTTCTTAACAGTTTGATGCTTATTTCATTGGATTTTTGCCTTTTGAAGACTTTGGGATTAGCACTTGCTCACGCTGGGGTTTGCTGGTTTTTGGTTTGATTATTTTCTATTTTGTACACACCCCAGCGTTAACCTGTATCGAGACTGAGTGGTTTTTATTTGTTATACACAGGTCAGGCATGTTTTTATTAACCAGAGGAGAAGTTGTGGATAGGAATTAATAAAGAGCTGAAGGACCTTATCTAGGAGGGGAATACGGCAAGAGTCAAGTGGGAGAAGCTGATTCTTCCAGTAGAACATGGTGGATTGGGACTACCTGATTTGAAGAGGTATTTCAGAGCTACACAGTTAAGGCTGCTATGCATAGCACAAGCAGAAAACTATAATTCAAAGTGGAAAGGGATGACAATGAAACAGGGAGGAAGCAAAAGAAACAAGGAGAGACTGGGATTTTGGATGCAGGCCTTTAAGGGGAATAATAATCATATAGAATATTATATCTATAAAGTAGCAGAAAGTATCCTAAGAACTAAGCCAGCACAGGAATGGAGAAAGGAGATTCTGCCAATAGGGATGACTGCAATTAGGGATATAGACAGTAGACGAGGGATGTGAATCCCCATTTTGGGCCAGTAATCAAGGAAGCTGAATCCTCAGCATTGATGCGGGAGAGGGATGTTCACTTAGAATACAAACAGATGCACCCAGTATTTCCAGATGCAGACCTTTCTGTATCAACCACAGTTTCCCTTACGAGCACACAGGGCACACACACAGCCTGGGTTTTAGGTGTCTCTATCTGTCTCCCTCCAGGTCCCCAATAAGACTCTCCAATGGCACGGCTGTAGGGTTAGGTCATCAGCCGAGTGTCCAAGCCAAGTCCTCTAGCACCCTCTCTATGAAACCAGTGCTTCTTGTCCCTGCTGCAAGTAGCTGACACACACACACACACACACACACACACACACACCTGGGAAAGTCTGGCACAGATTACTTGCTCTACCAACTTTGCCCAAACAATAAGGTAGATTCACTGCCACTAGTCACTTACTATAAGGCTGCTAAAAGGGTATCCAATTAATACTGTATGGAGTTAATATTGATACAAATGTTAATGATGACCAAACAGCAAGGCTTTCAGGAGTGGCCAGAGCTATCACCAAATAAATATATGCGAATACTCTCAAAGCTTAAATATTTTCTAAAAAGGACCAGCCACAATGAAAAGTTTAAATATATTTAATAATAAATAATAATAGAACATGAAAATACTAAATATCTATTTACAGTAAACACTACAGGTTCTAAAAATAATGCAGCTGGAAAGATTCACACAGTTACAGAAAAACAGTACTTAACTGCTCTCACTATATTTTCCTGACTAATCTAAATAGTACTTAGTCCCTGGTCACTTACTAGTGCAAGGCAAGATGAAGTGAGTGAGTGGGAGTGGTTTTCATCCTTTTTCAGGTTTCAAGAACAGATTGCTCCAGAGACTTAAGTATCCTGTAATATTAAAACATTATTTCTGTAAAGAATGACATCACATACATCTGGTCATCTGGCATCTGTTTCCCATGCTATCGCCAACACTAGAAGCTGCCAAGATATTAGCATCTGCATGTCAATAATACACACACAAGAGCATTGCTCAGATCTGGTGCAGCTGCTGGAAGTTGGATGACCATTTTAACACTTCTCTTCCTCCTATAGAGGTACTAAGCCAGGCTTCTTACAGACATTGCATCTCTGGCTTCATTCAAAACTGTGAGATAACATCTTTATGACCTAGGTCCAGTAGTTTAATTTTCTCACTATTTCTGAAGTTTGAGATTAACCTCTTATTTTCCAGTATCCTCTGTGAAAATATATGCATTTAATTCAGTTACAATAATACATGTACATTTCCTCTCTTTCCATCAGGGCATACATACTGTTGATGCATTTTAATGCAAGCAGCTTTACAAATATGTTTTTCAACACAAGCATCTGAACAAATCAGTTTGATATACAAATGACATATACTTCTTTACAAAATTCCAGCTACCTGTGCTGGCATATGTTACACATCCACTGCCCTTCTGGCATGGCTGGCAGTACCTCCTGTCATCACAAGGGGTTTGGAATTTATTGGGGAAAACTGGCAAAGTAACCAAGGTATTGGGAGCAAATAACTAGAGAAGGAAAAATTATAGAATGGGAAGATTCCAAGAATTTATTTGGACTGCAGGTTAGAGATTGCCTTCCCTGTCAAGGATTTATATCAGAATATAGGCAAAAAGAATGAAATAGAGGGGTCCTAAATGAAAGATCAGCACTAGTAGAATTTTTAGTAGAATCTAGAACAGAAGCTACCATTAAAAAGGGAATAATTAGTAGGTCATACAAAATATTGCATGATAACTATTCAATCAGGGGAGGTTAGAAAGGATTGGGAAGAGAGACTGGATAACCTATTCACAAAGAAACAGAGGGAGGCTATATGTATGGCTCTCAAATATGCAAAATCATATAGAAGATTTAGGATTTTTGCTTGGAAATGTTTACATAAATATTTCTGTACCCCAAGTAGACTACAGAGACTTTTTCTCAGATAAGCAGCAAATGCTGGAGGTGTGACAGGGAAGAAAGAGGTAATTGAGAACATATTTTATGCGGGTGTGGTGAGTTGGTGGACTTTAAGGATTCCATGTGGAATGCACTGTCTGAGATACTGGGTGAGCAGATTGGTGTGATGAGGGAGATGATTTTTCTGAGCTGCTATACAGAACCGAAACTGCCTAGACATGGTAAGGCCTTGATGTGTCCAATTATGGCGGCTGCCAAAAAAGCAGTTACTAGAAAATGGAAATCAAAATGTAAACCAGCTGTACTAGAAGTAGCAAATATAGTAACAGAGATAAAACAACTGGAATTGAGATCTATAGAAAAGGGTAGGAGCAAACTACATAAAAAAAATGTGAACTGTGAGAAC